>NC_142358.1:9558864-9863586 GCF_059441175.1 Urocampus carinirostris
TGAGCCGCAAGTTTTAGAACCCCCACTAACATCGATATCACTATCAGCCAATCTTAATGCTGTTCTTAGATAACCACACCCTTTTGGGCGGATCTGCATTTGTAACCTAGAAGATTTAATAAAAAGAAACGGCTCATGGGAAGGACTTTAGAACAGGTTGGAATCCTTTGTCTGAATTTTAGGCTCTCTCTCCCCGTTCTACTTGCAAGTTTGAAATCCATTGATGTATTCTCCCCTGCATTTGCGTGTTTACTAAACTATAAACATCAGTTCAATTTGAGGTTTGAGCTAAAATTGTTGCAAAATACTTATGGGGAAAAAAACTCATCCAATACTACTACTACACGTGCCTCGCGCATGGTCCTACCTGCACTCATGGCCATGGTTGTCCCGGCTACCATCCCCATGGCAGCCATACCGTTATTACGAGGATTGGGCACAGGGACAGGGGCTGGATAAAGAGCTGTAGAGGGAATGCTGTTGGGTTGCACTACAGTGGTGTGATGGATAACATGTGGTTGAGCTGCATACACAGGTTGGGTGTAATATGCACCCTGGAAATATGCAAGAAATTAAAATCAAATGACTGTTGCTCAGCAATTTCCAGACTATAAAGTGCACCCCAAAAACCCAATTTGGCCAGACATTTGAATGAGCGCCTTGCAACCTGCTGAACCACTGCATAATGCTGTGGAAACGATTGGTAATGCTGACCAAAATCACATAACATTGTAAACAAAGACAATCTAACCCAGGTAGTGGTGGTGAGAGTGCCGACCATTTTTCCACTAGTCCACCAGCGGTACTATACAGCTGACATACGCTAAAGCATTAGAACTTCTCATAATCACACTAATTAAACATGGATCAATCACAGAAACACAAGTTTGCATAGTGCATATTCATAGGTAAAACGGGTTCTCCCCTTATTCAACAACAAATGTTAGAGAATGTTGGAAACAGAAAGCCTTTCAACAAAGTACTATATAAGCTCTTTTAGGCACATTCACATATTAAACAGCAACATTATTGATGCACAGTTAAAGAAGTGGGGAGACTGTTTACCTGACAGAATCCAGAACAAAATGCACGGTGAAAATCTGTGTTTCTGGCACCTTAAGTAAAATAGTGTGATAATGAGATGATCTCTAATGCCTTACCATACGTCATCTGTACCACTGGTGGTCTAGTAGTAGAGTCAACGTTCTAACCACCACTTCTCAGGTTTGATTTGCATTGCATACAACATTTTGCGATTTTGAGCAGCGACACTGATGGACTGATCAATCTTTGCATTGATACATAGCACGGGTGTATAAAAAGCCCAACAATTATCCATGAATACACACAGTAGCTCTTACAGTAATCTAAATTCAATGCGCTTTATAGTCCGGTGCCCCCAATGTATGACAAATACATGACAAGGCAATTTTTTTGCCTTATAATCCGGTGCGCCTTATAGTGCGGAGAATACAGGACTTAGTATGGGTTTATCACATATCCCCTCCAACATTTTGCGAAAATATTTTCCTGGGTTATGTTAAATACAGTTCTTACCTGTGTGTACAAGTTCTGCTGTGGATAGGCACTGCGGATGGGGTACATAGCTGTAGGGTAGGGTGTCGGGGTGGGGGTATACGGAGGAGGTGCTCCATTTGATTGAGTAGGTGGCACTTTGTAAGGAGTGCCCGCTGCTGTGTATCCTGAACGGGGGCAAACAGGGAGGCAGAGTAAAGTACTGACAAAATATAAGTTTTAATCAAACATTTCTGGCACATAAACACACAGTATTTATTATGCCACACATTCCAAGATTCCAGAAACCCACTTCAAGATGGCGGCGCGTTGTGCAGACGCTGCGGCTCGGGCTCCAGTTCGTCTTTTGTTTTTCAGTGTCCCGATCCCTCATATTTTCCCTTGGACTCCCTTCGCATTTACAATAATATCCACTACATCCCGAGGGATATACAGAGACCACTGGATCTCCCTGGAAGATTTGCCCGCCTGCCGACAATGGCTGAGCTAAGAAGGCGACCACACAGACCAGCGCTCCCAAGCATGTTCAACCAACGCCAGATCCATCGTCCACAATGAGTGAATTTGAGCTGCGGATCGCCACCAACAACGTCCGGAATTGGAGGATTTTTTTTGTCATCACGGAGTCTTGGCTTTCCCGACGCCGCATTACATCACCGGCTCGAACGAGACGAAGACTCCGGTAAAAACAGGGGTTGGAGACTACGCGCTACAATAATAGCCGAACCATTGACACACACTGCTCACTCGGTATGGAGTTTCTAGCAGTATCGTGCAGACCGTTCTATGTACCGGGAGAGTTAACTGTGGTCTTTGTGTTTGCTGTTTACTTTCCACCGCTAACCGTTTCACCGGATGCTAACGTTAGCATAGCGCTAAATCTCCTGCCCACTGCTATCAATAAACAGCAGTTTGCACACCCCAACGGAGCTTTATCGTCGACGGCGACTTTAATCGGGCATGTTTATGGACTGTACTCCCAAATCCATTCAATTGTGAACTGAGCAATTCGGAAAAACACTGGACTATGTGTAATGTAGGATCAAACATTCGGTTGTATCCGGCAACTGTTTGAAAAATTACGATCAAAATGAGCCTTAACAATCTTAAGGAAATGCGCGAGAGACACAGAAATAAGTGGTAGATTTGTTGGTATGGGACAAAAGCTGTTATTATCGTTATGATTTCAACAGGGTACACTGCTGGAAATGTGAATTTCCCTATGGGGATGAATAAAGTATCTATCTATCTATCTAGCTTTTAATCATAAAACATCACACAGTGAAATAAAATTTGATGAAGAATTAGCTTCTGTCCCCAAACGGGTGGGATGGTTTTGTTCAACATTACAATATATGGTGTGGCTCTCCTTCAAAAAAAAAATCTAAATATTAAGCTCACATGGCCTTTTTGAGTCAAAAAGGTTCCCCAATCCTGCTTTAAATAGTACTTTAATACTGCTAATGGGGATTGCATATTCAAAACACATTAAGATGGCATAATCAATGAAACAATTAAGCACCAAGTTTAGACATTTGGCATGAGTAATACTGTAGTTTATTACCCGTTGATATAGCAGCCTAGAAAACATGAATTCATTAATGTCTACAGTTAGATGTATTACAACTGAATAGTCAATAGGGGGAGCCTGAAGGTCAAACACGCAACTAGCTAGCGCTGCACAGCTTATGAAAGCAAGCTTACCCTGCACAAGGACAAGAGAACAAAGAGATGCAGGAGCTCCTCACAATGTGTGCGCATGGATGAATACGAAGTGTTTTTAAAAGACAGCATGTACTTTTGCGTGAGCACCACACAGCACAGTGGTTCTCAAAAAAGGGTACATGTACTCCTAGGAGTACATAAATACATCTCGAGAGTTATGTGAGATTTAAAAAATAAAATAAAAATCGGCAGCCATATTTAAACAATTCATTGGGATAAGTGATCTGCTTGCTGATTAAAGACGAATTTTAAACTCCTTCCTGTGCCCATCAGCGATCGTCCTTAGAGGGCTATTTGGTAGTATTTAGTTGTAGAAAAAAAACCATTCACTTAAAAAAAACAACATTGATTTAAAATAATGAGCAAAAATTCATAAACTATCATACAAACGTCTATCCATCCATTATCTGCACCCCTTATCCTCAGTAGGGTTGTGGGGGGTGCTGGAGCCCATCCCAGCCATCTTCGGGCAGTGGGCAGGGGACACCCTAAACTGGTTGCCAGCCAGCCCCAGGGCAAACAGGGACAGACAATTCGCTCGCTCAGTCACACCTAGGGACAATTTGGACCAGTCAATTAACCTGACATGCATGTTTTTGGAATGTGGGAGGAAACCGGAGTGCCCGAAGGAAACCCACGCAAGCACGGGGAGAACATGCAAACTTCACACAGGACGTTTGATCTTACGACCTCAGAACTGTGCCGCACACGCGCTAACCACTGCGCCACCGTGCTGCTCATACAAACGTGAATTTTGATATACTTTGTAGTCACTTAATTTGTATTCATGCAAAAAATGAGGCTCTCTATACCTGTGTATTATTTGCCCTCATGTAGGTTTTAGATCAGGTGATGGCTGTAATAATAGTCTGTAGTTTGCAATAGTCTGTGGTCTGTGCATCCCTTTGAGACTCTGTGATTAAGGGCTATACAAATAAACATGACTTGACTTCAAGGGAGCTGACATGATTGTCTGCCATCTTGCTGCTTGTTAAAGGCTGGCCAAAAAAGTGACAAGAACAATTGTGCGTTTTTTTTCATTTTGAGACTCCAGGGGTTGTATTTTCCCTTGTGCTTTTTTGCACTTAGAATAGAATAGAATATACCTTTATTGTTATTGTTACAAAATGGGTTAACATATTGTGACAACGAAATTGGGCATGACCCTCCAGTTTCACACATTCACAGTGAGGTAAAAAACCCAAGAAGATAAAGGTACAGAGAAGATAAGGTTATAAAACAAGGAGGATAAGGTTATAGCTATAATTTACACAAAATTTACCCAAGAAATGTCGGCATATAGGATGTTACATACAGTTTGGTATCGTAGGGTTTGTGCAATATGCATTTGGTGCAAAAAAATGGTCAACATAAGCCAGCCAGTAAACTTGACTTCTGTTTCGCTACACAAAACAGCAATATCTATACAGTGTCCATTTAAAAGTGTCCCTCCCTTAGGTCCCTTTCCTCACATTGTTTATTTTTGCCTCACTATGTCACAGAATCATTTTGTGTGTATGAGTGAATATTACGGTCTGGGAAGGGCATTGATTTAAATATACATTTGATGTTTTTATACAAAACTTTCAATTTCATTTACAGTATAAAAAGTGCTATATGAGGTGAATATGAATTTTATTTGATTTAAAAACATCAACTAACAAGTAAACAAAAGCATTACTTCTCAAAAACAGTTTTCCTTTTGTGTATTAAGTGTAGAGGTAAGTATTTTTCAAAGGTACATTTTTAATTGTTTGATTTTTTTGTCTTGGATTTGTGGCACTTTTTGGATGATAGATGCAGTTCTCTGCGGTGAGTATATTTCATGACTTGTTTTAACGGTTTGTGAATTTATTTATTTTATTTATTTGCACGGATATATCTATGCACGTTTTTGAAATGCGCGAACTGCCTATTTGTGCTTTGGAAAGTCAAGAAAATCAAAGGGTCAACCTAGATTTGGCATATCCGTTTATAGTAGATGCATGTCAAACAGACTAAACTCACCAGGTGGATACCCGGGGCTTCCCGTTTGATATAGGTTTGGGGTATACGTAGGTGCCGTGGTGGGATACCCCCCTGCATAGCCTGCTGGAAATCAGAGAGTGACAGAGATTAAAACAAAGAATCGTGCAGCAAAATGCCACACACAAGCACACAGAGGTAGCGCTTGGATTGGTGCTCATTAAAAATGTCAAAATAATAAAGCCTGTCAGAGACAACCAATATACAGCAATCAATTAGATGAAACACACTAGAAAGTAAATCCCAGTGGATTAACCAAGGCAGATGCAAACACCTATGTGGGTTTAACACACATGCAAAACAAAGGCTGTGCTAGTGTATTGTTACATCAGGTGCAAAACATAATTGATGTCATTTGTATGTGATTGTCTTACCTGCAAAGGCCATGTTCTTTGGATTCCCATACGGAGTTCCAGGTTGAACAGGGCTGTAAACTGGATTCATGGCTGAAGATAACCTGTTTTTGCTTAACCAAGGCACATAAATTGTGACATGAGGAAAGATGAGCTCTGAGTAATGGGGAAAATTATAACTAACTTTAAAAATAAAACAAAGTGTACATTAACAGATCCCAAGCAAATACTTTCAAACCCAAGAGGGATTATAATCTGCAATTGCCCCTCTCATGTTTGCTATATGGAAGGCCACAACATCACACAGATCAATATAATTCACTTCTAAAAAGTTCAATTTGAATATGAACCGCAACAAATCGAAAATAAGTGAAGTCCATAAAAAACAAGTGGATCAAATTACTTTCTTGGTCTGAAAACTCCTGTAAACAATTTGAAAATAGGCATCAGCACAAGATGAAGCAAAAAACTGAGAGCAAGAAACTGAGAGTGCACGTGCTCTAACGAACCATCAGGAGACATAGGGAGAAATAATGTTTAACGTCCGATGTATGCCTGCAATGCTGTGATTGGCAAGCTACTTCCTGGTTTGGCCTATGGCCTACATGCACATCTAAGGGCACAGGTGAGGTGATCGTAAACACAGTTGAACTAAATCTTGAAGAAGAATGGATGCATATAGCTAGTTTCTGCATTTGAGCTAAGTGTACTAAACATGTGTATTTTTGCCTGACTTTGATTACAAAATATAACTTGAAAGATTTTACTCAAGTCGTGACATAAAACGTCACAGGAGTCTTATGGATTGTGTCTGCAGCTTTCAATAAGATGTTTGTTCACACGAGTTACATTTTATAAAGTATATTCACTTTTTCATTAGTTGTAAGTTGCATAGAAATTTGTTATGTTATAATACATTTGAATAGCAAATTAGCCAATTGATTCAAATTAGGAAAAACCTATTGGTGTTGCCGGAAACTCGGCATATGTATACTTCCGTTCAAAAGTTTGGAGTCACCCAGACAAGTTTTCCATTAAAAAGTCACACTTTGATTCATCAAATGAGTTGTCGAATGTCTGTGTTCTTTTGCCCATAGCAATTACCTTCGTTTTCTTTGCCACTCTGCCTTGAAGGCCAGCATCGCGGAGTCGCCTCTTTTCTCTAAATGTTGACATTGGTGTCTTGCGGTTACTATTTAACAGTACTGCTAGATGAGGACCTACAAGGTCCCATTTCTCAAACTAGAGACTATAATGTGCTTGTCCTCTTGCTTGGTTGTGCAGCAAGACCTTACACTTTTCTTCATACTCTGGTTAGAGCCTGTTTGTTCGGTAGTACACACTATTGTAAGAGATCTTAAGTTTCCTGGCAATTTCTCACATAGAATAGCCTTCATTTCTTAGAACAAGAATAGCCTGTTCAAGTTTCTTATGAAAGTTCTCTTTTTCTTGCCATCCTGATATTTAATCACACCAAGAAATGTGGCGCTCCAGATACTTGACTAGCTTAGGGGAAGGTCAATTTAATAGCTTCCCTAACCAGCTAAACTTTTTTCAGCTTTGCTAACTTAACTGCACAAAGGTTTTCTAATCATAGATTGGCAATACTCACCTACCGTCAAAAACTTTCCATTACGCTGACATGGGCAAGCGCATGTTAGTGTGTGCAAGAGTGAAATAGTGTGCCGCGTACCTCTTGTGCGTGTCTGGCTGATACATGAAACTGAATTTGTCAGTGGGATGCCCGCTCGCCATTTCTTGCTGTATGCAAATGAGGAAGGAGTGGTAGTGGATATGCAAATCTGAAATTAAAACAGTGAGAGGTCATGATTACAATGAACACAAGAGAAGGGAAAATCAAAATCCAAGGTCAAGAAAAACAGCCCAAAAATGGGGGGGAAGCATCAATAATAAAAGCCAACTGTTAGTGATAGCAGCAGGGCAGCCCATCGTGCATCGAGTGAGTGAGTGAGTGAGTGTTGGTCACTTTTATAACTTTGACAGCAAAAAAAATTACCCTCACCAACTCTGTTACTGATGCGAATATTCAAAACAGGATTTTTAGTTCCCATCCATCTGTCTGTCTTATTTTAGCAAAGTGATGTAGCTTACAGGTAAGCTAACTGAAATGTTACAAGGTCACATTGGTCTACTGTGTTCTCTAATTTTCACCCAGATTGGCCAAAGAAAGCCTACATCCAGATCAATTGTCGGTTGTAATCCATAACGAAATTATTTTAGTTGGCATTTATAATAAAGACCACAAACCAAGAACCTAGATGGTAAGGCGCCCGCTTTGAGACTGGGAGGTCGGTGGTTCGCGCCCCGGCCGAGTCATTCCTAAGACTTAAAAAGTGGTCGGCGGCGCCCTCTGTTGGCTGCGGCTGCATCGGCTCGCTACAACGGGTCAGGTGCAATCGACATTTCGTTCTGTGTACATTGTTACACAGAATGACAATACAAGGAAATTATTATTATTATTATTATCTACGATGAGAAGTTTTTAAGAAGAGTCCCACCTCTATCTTTAAAGGCCGATCTGGGAAAATAGACCTGAGGTTCATGAACTCATTTGACTTTATAAAAAAAGGAGATTGAACCATTTTGGCAAAAGTGCTAAAACGCTTTCTGGCACAACATGTAAACATGTTTTGTGTTTGTCTATGTGAGATTTATCATGTTTAATAAAAGCAATGCATTTGAATAATCCAAATAATGAAAAGACACATTATGTGAGAAGACAACACACTTACACACAAAAAAAATAGCACACACAATTTCTAAATGAAACATGGAAAGCACACTTCTCTACAAAAACAAAAAACATATATAGCCATGTGTGTCTGGTTTGGTGTAATTCGGAATTCAGTTTATCTTAGAAAAATATGATACCTGCTGTAATCTAGTACATTCTGTGTATGTGCTTATACAGTATATATTTTAAATCCTGTGAACAGGAAAAAACATAATAATGAGTTCAGTGTTCTTTCATCCCTGCTAATCAAGTGCTTTTGATTATAAAAGCATTGTAACAACGACCTAATAATGCAACATAAAAATAGTTATAAAAAACATATATAAATCAATGTGCAAAAGCACAAGTCAAGATATGGAAGATTGCTTATTAATACATGCCAAGCAGCTAAATTAACTGTGAGATCATACACTGTTACGTATTTAGCTAAGGCCTCCTCACAATTACAGAATATGTCAATAGACTAGTAGATGCGCGTAAAGGATAATGTGTGCGGAGGTAATGAAAGAATGAACAAAAAAAAAAAAAAAATCCAATTGCGCATGATGAACATGTCTGTATGCAAGCGATATGCTAATGCTAAATCATTAAGGACTTTAACTAGATTGTAATCTACAAAAAAATATTGATCGTTATATTGTTAGAAATGACTATAACCGCGGAGCAGCTTTGTATAAAGCACGTGAGGGCACACACACTCCACCAAGCTAATACTGGCTAACAAGATCCCAACTATGTATGGGCAAAGTGTGAGGATCATTAAAATGGCTCCTCGCGTGTGAGAAGACAGCTTGTGTGTGTGTGGTACTGTGGAACAATATTAAATACTCTAAATCAAACTTTCAAAAACATCTATTCATATATCACGGTTGGAAACACTTATATCTAAAAGAACTTAAGAAATACTTGAGTGATGCCCTGAAAACTAAAGATAAAAATGGAATACAGTAAAAAAATGAGGAGTAAAATTATCTAAAATAAATCAACCCCAAAGAGTAAAACATAAAAAAAGTGTATATTTTATGTTATATATTATTATTATAGTCATTGTTGGCAAAGTAGATTGGATGCTGACAAATCCATGAACGTGTCACCTGCGACGCACCTGATGGGCCAAAATCAGACTATTTTTGTGTAGTATGTCCTTATCATGAAGCTTTGCGTAGGATTCAGACTTTGGTACTCTCACTGTGTACATGTTTTACAAGAGTAAGAAGTAAAATTTAGGGGAAGGGTGAGTAATGGGATTGAACCTTAATTTGGCCAGAACTCCATTAGTTGGACTTCATTTTGGATTCCCTCACAAACTCTAGTCTCAAGAAATGAGCCAACACACAGTTTGCTAGCCTCCTTGCTAACACATCTGGAATTTTGTGAAGTGTTTTTGTCAATTCTGCACATCTAAGCACTAAATTAAGAAGTTTTCGAATTCGCCTGTACTTGCTATATCGTGGTTTTCCTGGTTTTGTCACTTTGCGGATTTTCATTGTGCATTTGGTTCTGCATTCTAAATGGTTAAACAGTCCGCATTTTCTCTACATATGCGCCAATGAAGTTGCAGTTTAAAATGTACACGTACATACAACAGAATTGTACCATTTGATGAACCTTTTATTACAGTTCTCCAACCTGACTTGTCATCAATGGTGTAGGTTTGGCATGGATAGAGGTGACGGCCAATATCCAGCAATCATTTTTTGCCCCAACTAATATTATATGATCACCCCCCCCAATAAAAAGATTGTTAGATAAAGGCTTGTTCACCTGGCAGCGCAAAAAGGGTCAAATCACGTTCTTTGCTAAAGCACTGACGCATATGACCAATGTATCGACTGTGTCTTTCCCTTATTTTACATGAGACTTACAGAAAATATAATCTGGTTTTAATGTATTTTATAAATAGATTTTTCTACTCAGCAGATTTTGCTTATTGCAGGGTCTTTTTGGAACGCAACCCCCGCTAAAAAATAGGGAATACTATTTATTTTATTTTAAAATTATTATTGACTTGTTGTGACTTGCGTGTCCTAAAAATATAAGGACAATTTAAAACAACAAAAATGACCCAGAGGAAACAATGAAAAATGTGATCAAAGAAAAATTGAATAGTGAGAAGACATTGTGAAGGAATAAAATTACACCACAAGCACACACAGATAATACGGGAGGAAGCAACAATCCCTGGCAAATCAGTATATTACAACACAACCCCCATGTCGATTCTATCCTCCCACATAATACCTCACCAGGCATCTATTCTTACCGCAACAAATCAAAAGCAGTGGGCGTTATCACACTTCCACGCAGGAGAATGGTACACACCAGTTTCAACAACCAAAGACAAAGAAATATTCTCAAGAATGTATGAGCAAGATCTGCAACATGCTTGAAAATACAAATCAATTAGGATTTTTTTCTTCTTCTGCATTTTAAATTCTGCCAACTACTTTTTTAATTTAGGAAGTATATAGAAATTGGTAACGTAAATATTTGTTTATGGTTAGTAACTAAATTGTTACAAAACAATTAGAATATGAATATATTTATAATGTCAGTTATAAAAACAACATTTATTGCACAGTACAAGCAACAGTTTCAAACATAGATCATAGATAATAAACAATTTGCAAATGATGCAAAATATGAGTTATATCAGCTGTATATTTGCGTTAGAAGTAAACTGATCAAACCTACTTTAAGTACACAAAACTATTTATTATCAAGTAATTAATAGCAGGGCTACTAGGTAAAATGTCATGTGTAGAGCCATCTCTCTTGATTCAACAATTTATCAGCCACCTCCTAAAACGCTAGACTGAACTAAAGATAAAGACTTGCCTAAATGTAGGATGTAAATCCCAATTTGTGATATGTCACCACTAAATGGCACCATGTTGTCTGGTAATACAGTAATACACGACACAGTGTGGCGGGAGGATCCTGTACAAACATGGATCAGACTTCAGTGCGGATTCCACGGTGTAAAAAATGGTCTCGACCTATACTTTTTTGTAAAAATTAACTGGTATGATAGTTTTTGTATTTTGGTCTAGTATTCAAATCATTTTTTGTTGTTTTTTTTTACTGAAAGTTGATTGTACCAGAAGGAGGCACTGAGTCTTGCACACTGTCCCTTCAAAATTCTGATAACCTAAATTTATTATTGCAAAATGTTTCTTAATAGATCTTTTGTATTAAAATGACAAAGAATGTGTTAAATAGGGGGAAATGTTATTTTATTGACTCAAGTTACGGTAGCAAATCACATTTTCAGTTAGTTACTTGACTACTGCGAGGTTATGATGAAATGCAAACGTGTGCGTTTACATTAAAAAAGCCAGTGTTTCAAAAATCTTAACAATGATGCAAACAGTATGGATTGCCGTCCAATGTATACTTTAGTAAAACAGAATAAATTGGAACCGTAGACTAGTTGTTGAAATTGTTACTTTCTTGTCTTTTTATGTCTCCCGTTTGCAAATTCTTAGTACATTCATACATACAATGTCATACGTAGTTATTGTATGATTTAAAAAGATATGGCAATAATATTGATTAATAAAAAAATTGTTGCACAATTAATGTCCGAAAAATATTTCATTGAGACAGGACTAGGCCTATGTCTAGACTGCAATTTTTTTGGTTTGCATATTTTTTTTGTTCACCTGCAAAAAAATAAAGCCCTCCTGCGACTAATTATTTATTGATGTTGAAATCTGTTTAGAGACTTCAGACTCCATGTTATTTATTTAGTTTTATTTTAAATCAATCTCATTATTGTAAGAAAGTATAAGTTTATTTTATTCAACATAGCGTACACGCCTTATCAACACTACATATAATTATTAATATCAAATATAGTCAATACATTTTAGCACAATTATTGTGTTGCCTTGCTGACAGTTTCTTTAATAAATATTCACTCTGTTAAAATTATAGCACATGGCTACAACGGATTTGAGTTAATCAGGAAGTGTTGTACATAAATATATTGTGTTTATTTGAGCTTCAAAATAAAATTGTAGCAAAATAATAATGCTCCCAGGTTTCCCGCGTAACTTTTGGTTTCGCCAGCTTAACATAAACAAAGACCTGGGAAGACATGGCTGACGCATGTCCAATTCCATTCCCATCCATGTTGAATGATTAACAAGGCAATGCCATAAGTATGCTGTAAGTTTTTGTATATCTTTTAATTGTTCAGACGGATGTAAAGTTCACGCAACTCATTGCAAACTAATTGGAACATTATTGTTGCAGTTTTCACCATTTGGAGAAGAAAATTCAACATTCCATAACATGTCTCCGGTGGTCACAGTCTTTCTTTGGTGGTTTAGCTTTGTGTCATACAGGGTTGGGTAGGGTTACTTTAACTTGATTACATTCAATTACTTTTGGATTACTCCAATACCAAATATGCTAATAAAAGACAAAAGAAACTAAATATGAATAAAATTTACTAAATTTTGCAGGCTTGGGGAGTAACGGAATACATGGAACGGCAAAAATGATGTTGGCAAGCTGTTTGGATTTATTTTCATTTTGTTTCTGTCGCATTTTATGTTAGTTTTGCCGGAGATCAAAGAGATCAAAGCCAGGAGAGAAAGCTTACCACGTGTTGTGAGCCATAATTTTATTCATATTTAGTTTCTTTTGTCTTTTATTAGCATATTTGCTATTGGAGTAATCCAAAAGTAATTGAAAGTAATCAAGTTAAAAACCCTACCCAACCCTGGTGTCATATCATTGACACTACAATTATCATTATGCAAAAGTTGCTATGGTGACACGCATACTGTGTGCTATTTTAAATTTGGGACAGTGTTACACAGATGGGGAAAAATGTCCCGTTCTTTCAAAGCTGTTGCCATCTATCTCTGCTTTTACCTCTCAAGCTCATCAGTCACACAGCTCTGGGGCCTGCGTCCTTTGAGTATTTTGATGCTTTCTAGCCTGTTAAATTGTGAACCCACCGACATGCAGTGACGTCAATCTCCATTAAGGACAAGATGGGCTTTCAAAAAGGGCTCAGAAATATTACGATGCCTGAAATAAGCAGTTTTATATTGCAGTCTGCGGATGGTGAACATGCATTATCGGGCCTGGTCAAAACACTTGAGAATCAATTGCAGTTCAGCTGCAGTTCTGAGCTCAGATGGGCTACAAAGACACTCTTCACTGATATGGCAAACATGAAAGCTCGAAAGTCAGGGCAAGCTTGGTGCTTTTTTAAACAACACCAGGAACCTGAAAATAAGTTTTGGTTTGGTACTGGGGCATCCTTACATTTGGCAAAGTTGCGTTTCAGTCAGTAATCATCACTTTCAGCGGGAAAAAAATATCTGCACTTACAGAAAGTGTAGTTCTCACTAAATGACAAAGAAGGCATGAAGCCATTTAAATTGCAAATCTAACCTAATTAGTAGCAAAAAAACAACTCATTGCGTTCTTGAACCACGCGGGAGAGAAGTGTTGCGAAAACAAACCAACAACTCCCAGCATTGAGATGCCAGATTTCCACTTGACACTTTTACAGCCAACCATTCATTCAAAAGCGACTGCACTCAAGGCATCCCCCGTCCCCACCCTTCAAATAGGCATAATATTCCCCACCCATTCACTTAATCACATGTATTTCTGCAGTGCAGCTTTTGACCGAAACCAAATTGACTTAAACTGGACCGCAACAGAATGACTTACAGAATATTTGAAGATTCCTTTTTGTAGATGGCATTCAACTATTGATTAGAGGGCATATGACTTTTCTTCGAAATGAAATAGACCAGGGGTATCCAACATGGTAACCTCTTGGGAAAGTTGAAGTGCCCGTGGACCTGCTCTGGAAATAGCTCAGTGCTGCTTGGTCATTGTAATTTTCTAGTAAAACGATTTTTTAGTAGTTGACGGAGTCTTTTTAATTCTACTTCCAATATACCTGGTAATAACATGGTAACACCATAGCAATAACATGATAAGTTTTTTTTTTAGAAATGCATATCAAACTTTTGCAGTAGTTAGTAACAAAGAGTAGCCTCTGCTTCAAAAAGGTTGGAGACCCCTGAAATAGTCAATAAATAACTGCATTGACCATATACCAACTGTGATCTGACTGCGGTCAATAGCGTTTTCACATATTTAACTGCCTTGAAAAGGTCATCCGACAGCTTTGCCACAACAGCATATACTAATTCAGCACTCAAAAGTGCAATTAAATGCTGGCAATGAAACGATTGCAAAATTATGGTATAGAACCCTTAATTAGCAATCAAACCTTATAACAGCATTCAAAAATCGCAATGTATTAGTAAAACACATAACCTCTTATCACTAATCATTTTCAAATGATTATTCCAATAATGTAATTGTGAGGTGGAACATTATAAATCTTAATTGAATTTAAATTAATTGCACAGTCCTACTCACAGCAATATATTAATTTCTCAGCAGCCACAACATCACGGTAAAAAAAACTATTCATGGCCACTTCAGTTATGGTTAAATAGCCGTACACTTAAAGCAGAGTATCCCTCTAGTTTTGACCAATCAGTAGTAGGACTTCCTCAATCAAACTGCATCACAATACTGCTTTGGAGCTTGTCTTGTTCTGCAAATGCCAAGTGAACGATGAACCTTCATAACTCACAGTGTATTAAAATACTTCAGTGGCAGACATTGGTCTGATAATAAAGCCATGTAATGTGATCTTACGTCATGTGAATTACACACTAGCAATTACCGGAAAGAAAATTCTGGCAATTTGTTTGCATTTGTTTTAAATAAAAATTCAGTCCGCGGATCATTTGGTACCCTGCTGCACAGAGAAAAAAAAGGCTTATTATTTTGCTTGTACTGTATTTATGTTTATGTGCTTTTTTTTTCCAAACAAAAAGTTACGGTGCGCGGTGTGTTCTTATATCACCATAATTGATCAATGATTCTTCAGTTGACAGATGCAGCTGAATCCTTCGGCTCAGCATTGGATCCAATAGGAATCGAACCCGGATTGTGGCAGTGAGACCGCTGAATCCTAACCACTAGACCATTAGGGTTGAAAAGAAAAGGCTATTTGTCCCTTCAAGAGTTTCTCGACAGATACAAACTGGCTATCGCTTCACATCTGCCTGACAACCAGTGTGTGCAATACATGCTCCAATTTTTTTCCATTTCTTTGTGTCACCGTCACTGTTCAAAGTTCACAGACGAGAAGGAGGAGGGTTTATGGCAAGATGCAGTCATCATTTAATCAGCCTAAATTAAAGACATTTCAGCAAAATTCCATTAAGTCTCGGAATTTGTGGAATTGAATCACCCTAAAAAGTGTTGACAAGTTGCCGACCCTATGTCTGCGTTGAGCATTTCTGACGGATTGTTAAAAGCTGCCAAGACCTGATGTCATTGGATCAGTTTTTCGATAAATGCGAGGCAAAAAGTTTAATATTTTCATTATTTCCTTTATTCTTAATTTATTTACACTACGTGCCTCTCGTTTTAAGTTTATTGTGTGGTAATATAATATTAATATGTATTAGTGTCATGTTTTAAAACTTTTTTTATGATTAAAAAATATAAAATAAAAATACTGTACTTCTGAGGGGCGTAGAACGCATTAGTGCATTTACATACAAAATGCATCTCTTCTTACAATGTTTCAGGTTACAAAGTTACTCTCAGAACGAATGAAATTCGAAAGTAGAGGAACGGGTCAGGTGCAATCGACATTTCGTTCTGTGTACATTGTTACACAGAATGACAATACAAGGAAATTATTATTATTATTATTATACTACTTGATTGAGAGTTAAAATAGTGATGATGAGCTCATATATTGTGCCTTTATGTATGTCATTTAGACTAGAACCCTAGTGATCTAGTTACCGCGAGAATATTGTCAAGACATTAAACTGAAAATGTTGCTGACCGCTAGTCGCGAATGTAACAACCTCAAAAGAGCCATTGCTTGACAAAAACGGTCTCACGCAAAACAGCCCAATACACCATTTTGAATATCAAGTCCGAGATGCCATCTTGCCAATTATCTCCACGTTTGCGACATATTGCACGCGTGGCCTTATACTTCCTTTCCATGCAAAAATCCGAAAGAATGTTAGCGTAGCTGGTGCTACAAACAACAGAGTAAACCACTTTAGCATCCTTGCATCTTTCACGCGCGATTCAAAAGGCTAATCGGCAAGTTAGCCGGGGTGAGATTAGCAGATGACTAACAAGAGGAGGGGGCGACCGCAGTGGGCCAAGCCGGACCAGAACAACACATTTTAACACCCCGCAGAAAACTTCAACCAAACCGAAACGACACTCTTAACTCCTCACTCTTCAATTCGAGCTAGCACACTTAGCCTAGCTAGCCTGCTAATTCCCAAACAGCCAACGCGGAGGACAATTGGGAGCTAAACGGGGGAAGAAAGAGCTACGAAACAAACACGGACATGGGTTCCCCCCAAACGAACGCACGCGACGACGACACTCACCAACGTCACCTCGGTCGAGGGAAAAAAAGGCGATTTTTGTTCTGTTCTCCTGGGCGCGTCGTGGACAAGTGTTGGTCGACTTTCTCTCGTGTGGACTTCTGGTTTGGGTCGGCGCGGACTAGCTTGAGCTCGAAGTGCGTTTGATTGGGGCCCAGTGGCGCTGCTACAGACAACTCTGAGCTCCAGACGAGTGGGGGATGGGGATGCACTGCCAGGAGTGAAGGTGGGAGGGATGGGGAGGTGGATGCAGGGATGCAAGAAGAGTGCGATGCAAAAAAAAAATCCAAAGGGCTCATAAAAAAACAAAAAATAGCCGGAGGCTTAACACCCTGATTTAAAAGGAGAGAGACTGTTTATTATGCTACCCTTGAAGGCTGCAGCTGTTTGGTAGTCTCGTTTGATCAGTATCCTTTAAAGATGTGATTCTCAACTGGTCTGACTTGAGGACCCACCATTCCACAATAATGACAAGCTGTGACCAAAAATCAAGAAGAAAACGCCACTTCTCAAATCTATCGAAAGACAGTATTGTGCAGTTTAAAGGGACAGTGTGTGATATTTAGTACCTCCTAGTGCAGGGGTGGCGAACACGTTTGACACAACGAGCCGAAATTTTTAACTGTGAGAGTTAAAGAGCCACACCACGCACTGACCTGCCATGACAGACAGACACACACAAACACACACAATTTAAAAACATATTATTTCCAATAACACACACAACATAACACTATTTCTGTTTCGCTTTGCATTTTGCCATTTTGACCATGAGGGTAACAGTAGATATATAGATAGATAGATAGATACTTTATTCATCCCCGTAGGGAAATTCACACTTCCAGCAGTATCCTTGTGTTGAAAATAAAATAATAATAAAATAAAATAAATAGAATACATAAATACCCAATATAACGTATGCATGCTTATTAAATGTTTACTTAATTTCCCGGCATTAGACGTAACCTACACAGATGATTGGCAGTCAGTTATGTGTCCGGAGCAGCATAAAAACAAATCTGCAAAACTAATTTCGAAATATTATTTATTATTTGTTATTAACTCCGATGGATTCAAAAGTGTTTTAAGAGGGGGGGAAAAATAAACATGAAACGAGGCAAAGAGCCACAGTATATAGAAAATATGATGAGGCAGAGCTGCATTCTGATTGGCCAAGAGCCGCATTCGGTTCTAGAGCCGTGTGCTCGCCACTCCTGACCTAGTGGGACAAAAATATTTCATCCAGTAAAAAAAACAAAACACCATTGATTTGAATATTAGGCAAAAATACATGAACAGACATACCACTCCACTTATTGAAACATGAATATTTTGTTTGTTTGTTTGTTTGTACATGATTCAATTGTTTGTTTGTTTGTACATGATTCAAATTGAATCTTTTCTTCCGGCGCCGTCACGAATGGCAGCCACTCCAGCAGCTCCCGTGTTATTTTCGATTGTTCTCGATTGTTCTCAGCTCAGGGATGCTGCTGGAAATGTGAATTTCCCTTCGGGGATGAACAAAGTATCTATCTATCTATCTATCTATCTATCTATCTATCTATCTACCAATGTTTATTTTGATAAGAAAAGAAAATAAATCCTAGGTCGATAAATTTCTATTTGTTTTATGCCGAGGAATTCCTTGCTTGTACCAGACAACACAGTGCACTGTATTTGTCATATATTACACATTTGGCCTTTTAAAGCGGAGAAAGTAGGATATATTCATCTTTTTTCTTTTTTTTTTCAAAAAACTAATGACAGCAAAACCAAAACAACTTAACTGTTTTTACTCGCATACAAGCGACTTCCTAAAACTACTATTAAATAGCCACATACTTTTAAAAAAAAAGGCAGTGCACAAAATATTGAAAAATAGTTTACCTAAACGCAGCACGGCGGCGCAGTGGTTAGCGCATGTGTGGCACAGTTCTGAGGTCGTGGGAACCTCCTGCGTGGGTTCAAATCCAGCTACCGGCCTTACTGTGTGGAGTTTGTATGTTCTCCCCGTGCTTGCGTGGGTTTCCTCCGGGCACTCCGGTTTCCTCCCACATTCCAAAGACATGCATTTCAGGTGAATTGGGCGGTCCAAATTGTCCCTAGGTGTGACTGAGCGAGTGAGTTGTCTGTCCCCGTGTGCCCTGCGATTGGCTGGCAACCAGTTTAGGGTGTCCCCTGCCCACTGCCCGGAGATGGTTGGGATGGGCTCCAGTCCCCCCGCGACCCTAATAAGGATAAGCGGTACAGCTGATGAGATGAGATGAGTTTACCTAAACAATAATAATTATCTAATCGTAGAGATAAAGATCAGTAAAAAAGCTAGAAATATAACGTTTTTAAACAATTTACTGTACCTTCAAGCCATGCTTCAATGGAAAACACTCGTACGATATTTTCGTATCACGCAATCGAACTCTCCTTTGACTCAATTGTTGTCATTGTTTTCGACTTTTCCTTCCCCTTATCACAATTTTTTTTAAACCCGTTATCAGAGGCAGAAAAGGAAATAAAACAAACAAACCACAATATAATTAAATGTGGTCCCTCTCAAACCATATTGGGACGGTGTCGGTTGACTGAACAGGAAAAAGAGATCGAACTGCGTATTATCGCCATCACCTGTGTTATTGACCCTCCATTATTTTCTTCTTCTTAGCATTATTTTGACAGGGCAAAGGCCTGCAACCCTCTGGAAACAAGTCCGGGACCTACTTTTGGGTCCTGACCCACCAGTAGATTACCACTGCTTTAAAGTTCAGTATAAAATTAAGTGAGTTTTAGTATGGGGTAGTATCTTCTTCTTTCATTTGAACACTGTAGAAACTTAGTGTAGACCCGTGACACCATCAAACTGCGTCTGTGGACCCATTCAATATGGACGTCTGTTTACATTCTGGGATGTGCTTGACGTCCCGTGAAAACTATCAATTGATATTTCCTATCACGTCATCTACATGCAGGCAACATTAGTAGCGATGGCCATATTGAATGGATGTGTGCATAAATTTAGCCTGTAATTTTTTCTATGTTTTATGATTGAAATTTGGCGAATAAAGCTCTAGTTGAGTGAGGGCGGTCGTTAGACGAATGTTCCAGGCTACGTCTTGACAACAAAAGTTCACTGATTGATAAACAACACCCATATGAGCTAGGATCAAACGAGTGAAAGAGGTGTTAGGGTTCAACTAAGGCTCCGTGGGACTCATTTTGGCCAGCGAATGACTCACCATTATCGAGTATTTCTATCCTCAATTTTTGTCGACAACGTCGAATATCGTTCAGGCTCTAATTGCTAGTACTGTTTTCTAATATGAATAGCTGTGGCTTTCAATAGGTTTTTACTAATGGATTTGGAGTTGTTTCAAAGGGACATGTAACATTTTGATATTAGAGCAAAAATACCTTGTTTTAAGATAACAGTACTTGTGTTCGTTGTTACTTTAAACTATTATTCTCGTCATTGATAATGACATAATAGACATTGTTTACAACAAGAGTAGATTTGGTATTCCAAGATGTGTAATAAATGTAATAAATTTATTTTAACCCAGTACGATCAATTTTTGCAATGATCAAATCAGGGTGGTCATATTTTGTATAAAAGGATACAATTCTTTGAGAATTTTTTTAAGTAAAGGGTGAGTATACTCTTGACCGAATTTGGGTTACTTTGAACGAAGACTGGGCGTTTGTTTTAATGTTTACTTTATATATCACTTCGCCCTTGTATGAAGTATCATAGCTGTCAAAAAGGTGTATCTACTTAAGGAGGACAGAAATCCTCTGCATGTTCGAATCAAATTGTAAATGGTAAAGGTACTGCATTTATATGGCACTTTCACCAGTCGCAGAGTACCACATAATTGCTCTACAATGCACTTCACAATTTATCCATTCACACACACACTCACACAACAATAGCGGAGTCAGCCATGCATATTATATGCGAAATCAACATGCGGTTTTCCAGACAAGACAGAAAAACAAGCGCTGGAAGGTGCGATTTGATGTTTTTATAACAATCAAACAAATAAAATTAATAAAACATAATATTCTGGGCTTGTGAGTACAGAACAAGGATCTAATGGTTTCACTAATGCACTTTAATTTAGATACCACAGGGGCAGAAAACGTAAGTTCGTGGAAAAATTCCCAAAATATGTGTTTCACATCAATCTTTCGTCCAGACTGAATCTTGCAGGTGGTTTAATAAGACTAAAAGTAAAACAGAACAACACTTAGAACAATGTAGAGCATGTCTATAATTAAAAATTAGATAAACTGATACACTGCGGCGGCAAATAAATAACTAAAATAAAATTAATTAACTAATTAAAATCAATATGGTGCATGAATAAAATATTGAAAAGGATTTGTTCCCAGCAAACTTCAATGTTTTGGAACTGGAAAATGTCTGTTTTTGACATCATGCAAACAAGATTTGTACCCGTAACTATTATTATTATTATTATTATTATTATTAAGGTTTTCCTTCTTATTATCATCATTATTATTATTAGTTGTGATGTGCTGTAAGCACAGGGCAATATAATTGTGATTGCTTCAGCAAGGCACAACTACATTGCCAAGTGCCAAGTAAAAAATAACAGATACATCTCTCTTAGCTAAAAACTTTATGCTAACTCATAATGCTAACAACCGGGGTTATATACAGGACTGTCTCAGAAAATTAGAATATTGTGATAAAGTTCTTTATTTTCTGTAATGCAATTAAAAAAACAAAAATGTCATACATTCTGGATTCATTACACATCAACTGAACTATTTCAAGCCTTTTATTATTTTAATATTGCTGAATTTGGCTTACAGCTTAAGAAAACTCAAAAATCCTATCTCAAAATATTAGAATACTTCCTCAGACCAAGTAAAAAAATAATTTTATAACAGCAAAACTAAATCAAACATGTGAAAATGTCCATTGATGCACTCAGTACTTGGTTGGGAATCCTTTTGCACGGATTACTGCATCAATCCGGCGTGGCATGGAGGCAATCAGCCTGTGGCATTGCTGAGGTGTTATTGATGCCCAGGATGCCTGTTCTCTAGATCTTTTGAGGATTCACAGCTGCCTGAGGACTGGCTTAGTGCTATTGTCATACCGATTTTTAAAGGGGGGAGCACAACAAGTGCAGCCAACTATAGACCAGTTAGCTTGACTAGCTGCGTCTGTAAAGTGTTTGAGAAAATTATCTCAGATGCCATATGGAAATTTATACAGGAGCACAATCTTTTTACGTTTAAACAACATGGGTTTAGGTCCGGACATTCTACCATGACTAACTTAATAGCTCATTTGAATAATATTACCAGTATGTTTTTTGTTCACAATATGGCTGGTCATGTTGTTTACTTAGACTTTTGCAAGGCTTTTGATAAAGTGTCTCATAACAAGCTTTTACAAAAACTGAAATGCTATGGTATTCGGGGAAAACTGCTTGAATGGATAACAGCATATTTGTTATATTCCCGACGTTGTCTTCTGGATTTGTTCGTCCAGATATGACACCAAAAGAAAGGGAACGCGACAGGGAACTACAGGACGAACTTAAGCGCCGTCGGGACGAAGGTGAAGTAAACATTATTATACGGGACGGGAAAATTATTGTCAAGCCGGGAAATGCCTAAGGTCGCCTTCGCCTTTATTGAACAGCCCCTTGATTCATCTCATTAATGCCCAATGTTTGACTTCTAAGGCAGATGACTTGGTCTCGTACATCAATTTCTACACCCCTGATATTTTGGCAATTACAGAAACTTGGTACTCCGCTGGTGACACAGGGCCAACTATAGAGAAATATCAGTCCATTAGAACTGACCGTAAAAATGCCCAACATGGAGGAGTTTTGCTCATGGTTTCTCATGGTATAACTGTGTTTTCTGTCGCTAATTATCAATTCGATAGAATTGAGTTATTGAGATGTGATATTCTTATTTCTGGGGTGAAGCTGAGAATAGTGCTTGTATATCGCTCTGGTCTGAGCTCTTTTCAGGCCAACGTCGCTATGTTCGAACATCTGAATTCTATTTTTGATACTAAATTGCAAATTCTACTTATGGGTGATTTTAACTTTCCTGACCTTCACCACAGTTTTCTTCAAAATTCTGATACTAATCTAACTTCAATGTTCAAAAACTTGGTTTCAAATGCAGGTTTCTTTCAGCATGTCGATAAACCAACCAGGGGGTCCAATGTATTAGACCTTGTGTTTTCCACTGACAGATATCTGGTTAAAAACATTGACGTTGGGCCGAGTTTCTCTACCAGTGATCACGATTCTGTTACTTTCCAACTTAACCTGGCTCTTAAAAAAGATACCGCTGCTCAGAACTACATAAATTTTAAAGACTGTGATCTACATGGCATGAGATACTTTCTGTCTAGTGTCAACTGGTACCTCTTATTTGATAGTTGTGGGAATATTGAAGAAATGTGGGCAATATTTAAATCTGTTGTTTACACTTTGATATCTGTATACGAACCCTCAGTTGCTGTTACACCTCACGTCAACCGTGATATAGCTGAATTGCATAGGCGAAAGCAGTTTATTCACAAGCTTTATAAACGTGATCAGTTGGCATACTTGGAAAGTTATCAAGATGCTTCAAGGGAACTGCGGAGGGCCATCAGGCTGGAAAGGGTGGCTGAGGAAAATAAAGTTTTAGAGGCTAATAATACTCTTTTCATACATCAACCGTAAACTAATTTCTAGGGCATCTATTCCCAACCTGAAGGCATCTGACGGTACCGTTGCTACAGATAATGCTGACAATGTCCGTATATTAAATGATCAGTATGCCAGTGTTTTTGGTCGTGACAATGGGGTTTCACCTGACTTTCCCAGCAGAACCTCAGCTGTTCTAAATTCTGTGGAACTTTCAAAGGAGTTAATTCACAGATACTTGATAAAACTTCCCAGCAAATTTTCAGCCGGCCCTGACAAAATTCCAAATTTCTTGCTTAAAAAGCTAGCTGACTTTCTATGTGAACCATTATTTTACCTGTTCTCTAGATCTTTTGAGGATTCACAGCTGCCTGAGGACTGGCTTAGTGCTATTGTCATACCGATTTTTAAAGGGGGGAGCACAACAAGTGCAGCCAACTATAGACCAGTTAGCTTGACTAGCTGCGTCTGTAAAGTGTTTGAGAAAATTATCTCAGATGCCATATGGAAATTTATACAGGAGCACAATCTTTTTACGTTTAAACAACATGGGTTTAGGTCCGGACATTCTACCATGACTAACTTAATAGCTCATTTGAATAATATTACCAGTATGTTTTTTGTTCACAATATGGCTGGTCATGTTGTTTACTTAGACTTTTGCAAGGCTTTTGATAAAGTGTCTCATAACAAGCTTTTACAAAAACTGAAATGCTATGGTATTCGGGGGAAACTGCTTGAATGGATAACAGCATATTTGTCAAATCGTAAACAATGCGTAAAAATTGATGATGTTCTTTCAGCGTGGTCGGAAGTTTGTAGTGGGGTACCGCAGGGCTCAGTACTAGGACCATTATTATTTCTGTTTTTTGTGAACGACCTACCTGAGGCCATTCAAAGTAGTGACATCTCAATTTTTGCCGATGATGCTAAACTGTCGGCTTTCTTACCAAAAACCCAGGTGACAGGAACAATTGATTCTCTCCAAAATGACATTAAATCAGTTTTTCTTTGGTCCGAAAAGTGGCAACTGCAATTGTCATCTCATAAATGCTTAGCACAGCCGTTTTTACATGGTTCTGTTCCGCTGTATAACATTAATGATCATGATTTGCATGTTGTTACTGAACATAAGGATCTGGGTGTCACTCTTACTTCAAACTTCAAGTTTATCACGCATATCGCCAAAATTACCAACAAAGCCAATAACATAGCATCAAACATTTACAGAAACTTTTACAACAAGAACCCAGCATTCTTAGTTCGAATGTTTTGCGTTTATGTTAGACCCGGGTTAGAATATAACAGCGTTGTGTGGAACCCTTACTTACTCAAGGACATTAACCTACTGGAAGGAGTTCAACGACGGTATACGAAGCGGATACTTGGGATGCACAGCTTGTCATATCCGGAAAGACTACAAAGACTGAACTTGGACTTTTTGGAGCTCCGTAGAATTCGATTTGATTTAATTTTTGTGTTCAAAGTACTGCATGGAATGATCGATGTGCCTTTTGATCAATTTTTTGAGTTCTGTCGTGTTGATGGTTTACGTGGTCACAGATATAAGTTACGGGTGCCTAGACCTACCAGCAACTTGCACGGAAACTTTATTTCTTTCAGGATACCAAAAATTTGGAATTTTTTGCCTGACCGGGTTATTAGTGCAAATACGGTGCAAACCTTTAAGCAAAGGTTGGCAGAAACAGATCTGTCAAATTTCCTTAGGGGAGGGGGCGTAAGGTGACCATATTTGGCCATGCTCACTCTCAGCATTAGTTTTTCTTTTTGTGTCATGTTTTGATTAATGTATCCAACAATACCTTCAATAAACAATTTCATTTCATTATTCTAATTTTCTGAGACAGTCCTGTATACATACCGGGATCATCTTCCAGATCAATCACAACTCTTACAATTGCTGCGGGAATTGTCTAGTTAGTTGTGATTGCTTCAGCAAGGCACAACTACATTGCCAAGTGCTGTAAGCACAGGGCAAAGCAAGCACAACTAATACAATCCCCCGAGATATTATTATTATTATTATATCTATCTTCTTCCGCCGAAATTTAATGGGTATCTCCTCCCAGAGCTTTTGGAGTAACCCAACGATTCATGTACCAAAAATTCCAGCCCGACCGGGACTCTTGTGGGTTGTCTTGCGGGGCCCCGGGGACGAAAAAAAGTCCCCATCCGCTCTAATGTATTTTGAGAGTCTCCCATCCGGAATACATGGGCCCATTCAAAATAATGGGGAGCCATGGTAAACAAGGCTTTTCCCAAGGGTAGTCATAGGAACCAGGGACTGTCCAGGGTGGCTTGAGGGGGCCCAACCCCACATTACTTTTAACATGCGTAAATGGTGAATTCCAAAGGGTGTATGCTAGCGAGAGGATGCTAACAGCTATGTGCGCCGCTAGCAAAGTGTTGGGCTGGCATAGCCAGCCCAAACATTAGCGCAAGCTAGCTGTAAACACTACGCCAGCCCAAGTATTAGCGATGAGAGGTTGATGCAATGCTTACTCATGCTAGCAGTAAAAACTGTTGGTGACAAGTTGGGCTGGCAAAGCTAGCTCAAGCTAGCTGTAAACACTGTCAGCAATGGGTTGAGCTGGCGCAGCCAGCCCAAGTATTAGCGCAAGCTAGCTGTTAACACTGTCGGCAATGCTAAAATCTTCATAGTAAAAATTTTTGGTAACGGCTACATTTTAACGACTTCACATTTACAAATTATGCTAATGGACTCATGTTAATGAGTTATGCTAACAGGTACATTCTCAAAAGTGACGCTAACGGCTAAATGCTAACTTTTTCATGCTAAAAATTTTTGGTGAAGGCAATATTTTAACGATTTCATATTTACAAATTATGCCAATGGTCTCATGTTGACGAGTTATGTTAATGGATAACTGCTAAAGAGTGATGCTAACGGCTAAATGCTAACTTCTTCATGCTAAAAAATATTGGTACAACAAAATGGTGGCGTTTAGTGGCCAAGTACTTGAGCTGTGTTTATAGAAATCATAAACAAACTCACGAGGGACAGGTCAGTTATTAAACGACATTCATGACGTTTCCAAGCATCAATACCAAAATTCCTAGTATTTCCCCCACCAAAAGTACCGGTACGTTGGTATCGCATCCAGGGTGCTGGTGATAAAACGACGTCAGTAAAATACGTCACAAAGAATTCCACTACTTCAAAATATGAAGTTTCATTATTATTATTTTTCTTAACTGATTTCCACCCTTTTTTACTAAAAGTATTGGTTCTTGCGAGGAAATTGAATGAATAAAAAGTATAGCATCAAATCTCACGACTTCCGGGTTGAAGCGCCTTTTTAGAACTACTGCTCCCAAGAGTCATTGCGCTTACTTCCGCCAACTAAAACCAAAGATGTCCGGGTGAAATTAGTCTTTTAAACTGAATCAATAAACGTTGTATGCTTATTGTTAAATGACTTACGTATAGAAATACAAGCCGATTATAGTCAAGTATTTACTAGTTCTTGCGTGGCATCACGTTTCCGGGAAATTCGGGAAGAAAGCGCTATCCATGGTGCTACTACTGTAAGTAAATAGCCAGTCAGTGCCACGTGAAATGAGATGTTCAAATTTTGCATACCTGTCAACCTCAGCCACGAGTTCCGCTTATTAATCATTAAATTTACCCTTATAAAGCAATAATAAACCTTACAAACACAACGCAGCACCTATTATAGCAAGACAGACTATGTAGAAGAAAAACAATGATAATTTATGTAAACAAGTTTATTATATTTACCAAATAAACAACACAAACACATTTTCAGCGTACTTAGTTTTATCCACACTTGCAAAAAATGTGCTTCTTATTTTACATAAAAGTGCAGGGTTTTGTGGACTTCATTAGTTCCGCAGATAGTGGCGCAATTTTGCTTAAAATACATGCTTGATTAAGGATAACATTTGTGAGTGTACCAGTGACTGGGATGATCCAGATTAGAGCCAAAATTGAAAAAGGACAACAGTCTAACGAAAAACAAGTTTACATTTTGTTTACCATACAATAATTGTTATATGGCATACACTATTTTAAATGATCGAAAAACATAAATAATGGGGCAAATGCATAAGTTGACGGGTTGTCACGCCGTGGCCATTGCAGTGCCTCAAATGGGGTTTCCGGGCCGATTTGGCGCCGAACTGTCGAGGTCCCTGTCGGCCTTAACGCCGCGCCTGTCGGCTTCAATGCCGCGCCTGTCGGCCGACCTTCCGTGCCTGTATGTTGGTCTGACTCCCCTGCTTGCCTGTCTGACTCCCCTGCTTGCTTGTCTGACTCCCCTGCTCGCCTGTCTGACTCCCCTGCTCGCCTGCCTGACTCCCCTGCTCGCCTGTCTAACTCCCATGCTCGCCTGTCTGACTCCCCTGCTCGCCAGTCTGACTCCCCTGCTCGCCAGTCTGACTCCCCTGCTCGCCAGTCTGACTCCGCCAATTGCCAGTCTGACTCCGCCGCTCGCCAGTCCGACTCCGCCGATCGCCAGTCCGACTCCGCCGATCGCCAGTCCGACTCCGCCGATCGCCAGTCCGACTCCGCCGATTCGTCTGCCTGCCATGCCTGCTTGTCGACCTGTCTGCCATGCCTGCTTGTTGACCTGTCTGCCTGCCTGATTCACCCGTCCGCACGTCTGATTCTTCTACTCGCCCGTTCGACTCTCCTGCAACGCCCGACCCGTCTGAGCCCGACTCGCCAGCTCGCCACTCCGTTTCGTCGGTCTGCCGCCCCCGCCTCTCCCCGTTCCTGCGTTTTCGGAAGAGGGAGTGGGGTTGCCCTCATCGGGAGCGTCGACCCATTCTGGGGGGCGAGGTATTTGTTTCTTTTTGGGACCTCAGGAGCTGTCCCTTGAAGGGGGGGTTCTGTCATGTCCTGCACGGTTGTCATAGCACCCAGCTGGCCCCACCCCTTGACACCGGCTGAGACGCATTGGACTGATTGCTCTTGGAGTACTTAAGCGCGCTCCTTTGTACTGTGCGTTGCTGGAACGTTTCTTAAACCTGGTTAAACTCCGTGAGTCTTCTGTTGAAACCTGTTAAATGCCTAGTTCTGTGAATCTGCCCGTATTTGATCCTGATTTGTTTTTGGTCTGATCCGTTTGTTTTCTTTTTGACAACTTGTCTTTTGTTTGGATTTCTAATCCACTCCGCGACCATCGATCCCGGCAGGGTTGGGTAGGGTTACTTTAACCAGGGTTGGGTAGGGTTATTTTAACTAGATTACTTTCAATTACTTCTGGATTGCTCCAATCCCAAATATTCTAATAAAAGACAAAAGAAACTAAATATAAATACAATTACTAAATTTTGTGCAGGCTTGGGGAGTAACGGAATACATGGAACGGCAAAAATGATGTTGACAAGCTGTTTGTATTTATTTTCATTTTGTTTCTGTTGCATTTTATGTTAGTTTTGCCGGAGATCAAAGAGATCAAAGCCAGGAGAGAAAGCTTACCACGTGTTGTGAGTCATAATTGTATTTATATTTAGTTTCTTTTGTCTTTTATTAGCATATTTGGTATTGGAGTAATCCAAAAGTAATTGAAAGTAATCAAGTTAAAGTAACCCTATCCAACCCTGATCCCCGGATCGAGTGCGCGCACCCTCCTCATCCTTCCCCCAATAAATTGTGAGTACGTCTACGCGAATGGGTCCTTCTTTCCTGTTTCCCGCAGCGCTTCGTGACACGGGTATGACTTGAAATTCATTTGGTGAGTTTGTATTGCTGCCGAAGCCTCTACTTCAGTTCTGTAGACGTATTAGGATTTCTGCATTTAATTTGTTTTTTACAAATATTTTGTAGCATCAATTGTCAAATTAATACAAACAGAAGTACAGATATTATTTCACTAATTTTGTTTGTCATTAAGATGGCTGACCAGAAAAACCCTTGCAACGAGATCCAAGAGCAACATATGCTGCTGCAAGTATCCAACTCACATGGAATTCAGTTGCTGGGTGTGCTCAGGTCTTTTCGGGAGCGAGGCCTACTGTTCGACTTCACCATAAAAGTTCAACAACACAGTTTCCCCTGTCATCGTTTTGTTCTTGCAGCATGCAGTGATTTCTTCAGGTCTGAATTTCTTTTTCCTATACATTCTGGCAGACAATATCATATATTATGTATTTTGCAAGGTATTATTTAAGTCTCCTTTTTTAGAGCCATGTTTGAGGTTCCAATGCGCGAACGTGATGATGGTTCAGTAACACTGAGTGACCAGGTTTCGTCTGTGGTGGACTCTTTTTTGAATTTTGCCTACTCTGGCGAGATTCTTATCACAGAAGGAAACGTATATTCCCTCTTTCAGCTTGCTTCCTTTTTACAGGTAAAAATACAAAGCCACACATCTATTTTTTCATACTTCTTTCTCTTTCAAATTTGTCCCTGCTACTCTGAAGGCTTGGTGAACAATATTTAATAATTATAATTATGGGGATTTATACAACTCTAGGCTGTGCAGCTGTTGCTAGGTTACACATTTCAAATACGTGCTTGGAAACTGCACTTCTACAAATGTCATTTCTGTTCAAACTATAGAATAGGGCTTTAGCAGTACACCTTAAGCAAATTCAAGTAAGGGCAAAAACATGCAAGCCAAATCTGTCAAGGACCCACTTAGGGTGGTACAGAAGCACAGTACAAAAAGTGTAGTAATTGGGGTCTTTATTCAGACAGGGTTCAAAGTCAGGTAGTGAGCCAACAATCATTGTCCATGATGCAGGCGAGGGGTCGATGGTCCCGAAAACTCAATCAGCGAAGATGACAGTCCAAGAGATCTTCCTGCGGTATTCGTGATCTGGAATGGTAGGCAAGTGTTCGGTACACTTGCTTAACAAAAAGGCTGAGACGGGTGCTTGAGACATTACAAGAAAGGCAAGGAACTAGCACGAGGACAAGGGAACAGAGTGTTTACAATGTAATGAGGGAGAGTCATGATAAGAGGGAAATTAGGACAAGTGACTGCAACTGTGAGGAGGAAATAAGATAAGATCAAGATACATTGATGGGAGAAAGTGTGAGAGTACGAGAGAGAAAAAGAGTGAGTGGGAGAGAAAGGGAGAGTGAGATATAAAAGGAACCTACAGAGACACTGGAGCCAGAGTGCAGGTACATTGACAAAATCTGCCAGTCTGTCATTCGCCTAGTACCTGAAGAACTGCATTATTGATAGTGGGTAAATTTGAGCCAAGCCATGTTAAGACATCTAGAGGACTCACAAATAGGGGTGGGAAAATCACAATAACTGTCGTTTATTTTTATTAATACCAAAATATTGATAACCATCCTTTCAGTATTACACACTTTAAAGATCAACATTTGGCATTTGTAATGGTAAACCTGATCATCAATATAAAATTATAGATAAAGGCTTCCAACATTGGACTTAAATATAATTTCAACATTAGTATACCTAAGCAACAAATCAGTTGTTGGTTTTATACATTATAAAGGGATAGTGTGAAATATTTGGTCACTAGATGTTGATGTTTTATATAGCTCTACGGAAAACAAGTGCTACAGAGCAGAAGGAAGAATACTATGTACAATCCTGATACAACTACGGAGACTCTAAGTGACCGAACCGCACCAATATTCCTCTCATATTTATGCCCAGACTTTCACAAGGTTTTTGGTTTTTGGGTGTACTTGTAGCAGCAAGATGGAAGACAATCATGTCACCACTCTCTAGGTGAGTCTCATGGTAAGCTTAGAGTTGCCAACCAAGCCCTAACCTCATTATTCAAAATACAGACACATTTTTTGACCTACCATTATTTTTAAAATTGCATGTTCAAATGAGGGTATGTTTGATTGTATAGCCCCTTTAACCCAAGAATTTCTTTTTTTACAGGGTTTTTTTTTTTTTTTTAAATAGTGGAGTCCATCCATCTGCCTTGTACCTGCATTGTTCCCAAAATAATTGGGGTTGGGCAGCCAGAATTATTTTTGCCTTTTACGTGTGCTCTTCAAATAACAACCCTTTGTAAAATACTGCGACTTGAAACGGTGGACTGTATGAGTTGGCCACAAGTGACTCATTTAAATTCATGAACAACGAAATAATATATTGCCCTTACTTACATGCAGTATCAGGAAAAAATGTTATGTTTAGACTTAAGTAATTAACAAATATCAGACTTTTGCAGAGAAGGGGGAAATCTTCATGATAATGCTGTTAGTGCCTGGTATTGATAATGATTATAACTCATTATTAGAGTATTGGTATTGGCCATTTCTTATAATAATGCTGTGTAACCGGCCCAAATCGCATCCATTCACATAAATATGTCAGAACCAGAACAGATACAGGACCCAATCGCGTGACGTTCTCACACAAGCTTTTTATTTTATGGGAAATGGGAGTCATGCACGTTAGGAAGCCGGTCTGGCGTGGAAGGACAGGACGCCAGGGACCGACGAGATCGATAACCAATCAGGGTAACGAAAATAAACAGGAAAAACTAGACGGGAACCAAAACTGGAGAAACTAACCAACAGGACAAGAACAAACGGAAAACAAAAATTAAAATGTACAAAAATAAACAGGAACAATACCGGACTGCAGATATCACAAGAAAACAGGACAGAGGTTCGTTGACGGGCTGACACTGAAGCAAGAGAGCGCTGAGCCTTATATACACAGAAAGTCAATCTCAAAACGAGCCGCAGCTGGCACAAATGGGCACCATGGCAACCGTGACACACACGGGCAGGCCCAATTGGGCTCCACGGCATCCGTGAAACACACGGGCGTGGCCAAATGGGTGCCGTGGCAACCATGACAAATAATCATTTGGTCCTGGTTCAAAAGGAAATGATTGCTGTCAATCTGTTTTTTTAATGGCGTCAGTTTAACTCAATATGTCACTTTGAAAATAATATTCAAGATGTAGAATAAGTCATTTGTGATATTTTGTTTACTCCTTTAACCATTTACCACAGAAAATGAAGCTCTTTAAAAGTCCTGAATATTCAGACCCACAATAATAGCTATGTCACATACTATTTGTATATTTCCTTTAATCAATCATACCAATTTTGTTTCTCCCTACCTTGTGTTGTTGTGTCGTTAGGTGTCTGTTCTGTCCAGAGCCTGCAGTGATTTTCTTTCAAAAACAATGGATCTTGAGAACTGCCTGTCATTATTGGCCCTTGCTGAAGCTTATGGCTCAGATTCCCTCCTCCAAAGTGCTATGGACTTTGTGGTTCAAAACTTCCAAGACCTTTCAGAAACCCAAGACTTCCTGGACATGCAGGTGGCAATCAGAAGCTGTCCTTTGACTTTTCCAACACATAAAACATGACAACAAACTCTAATCCCACATAGAGCTAAGATCGGGCCTAAAAACGAGAGGTGACTTATGATAATACATTAATTAAAGCTTGTCTTTTGTAATGAAATTTAAGTTAAACAAGGTTTATAAACATTGACATATTTTATATTCTGCAGAGGTTACACTTACTGACAATTTTACATCATTGACTGATTTGTTTTTTTCAAGACTTGACGGATAACTTTTAAGACCGTCCGTCATTTTGATGAGTTGGAAATTGGGCCATAAACCACCATAGTAGTTTGTCCTTAAGAATATAGAGCAGTACGTTAAAAGAGAGAGACAGAGATAAAGAAGAACAATGAGGGCCTGTCAAATTCATTTTTTAGTTCATTATAACCACTCATCGTTTTAGTATTAATTTTCATAAATGTAAAAAAATTCAGCAAGAGGGAAGCCAGGCCCGGCCCGAACCTAACGATTAAAATTTTAGGCCTGACCCAGATCGGAATTTGTTTTGGTCCGGGGTTAATATCTTACCTCTGATCTTACACTAATTGCACTTTTATGAATTGTTTAATTGATTTGCATAGACTGTGACCAAGATAATACGTTTGTTGTGTTTCCAATTTCTAAAATGGTTCTCTTATTGTAGGTGAATGCATTAGAGAAATGCCTAAGGTCAGATGCCCTCTGTGTGCCCTGTGAGGAAGCCGTGGTCACATCACTTCTAAAGTGGATCCGCCAAGACCTTCCCAAAAGAGAGGAGCTTTTACCCAAGCTATTATCACTGACGAGACTTCACCATCTACCGACACATGCACTTAAGGTATTCACGCATTCAAGGACATGTGCTTACTAGGGGTATGCGATATCGGGAATTGTGGTATTGATCTGATCCAAGTAAAAACAGGGTGGTATTGATCAATACCAATCCTATTCCGATGTCTTTTGCTTGGAAACATCATGATCATCGAATGAGAGAACCCTTTCCCCTTTGAGTTAGTTTATAATCGCGATAAACACACCACTAAAAATCCATGCACTGAAATTATTCTTCTTTTTAAATATTAAATAACTATATAACTGTATAAAAAATTATATTACACCTGTTTCAGAAGAAAATACCAAGAGAGTCAAACTAAAAACAGAAAAGTAAGGAAAATCCAAATACTGTTAAACAATGGATAGACAGGATAATTAAATATTTCAAAAATAATGTCAGTAAGAAGCACTTTTAGTTCTTTTGCCATTGATCCAATCCAAGTACAGTACTTTTTAAGTATCAATAATATACGGTAGATATTTAGATTGACCCCCCTGACTCCAAGGGCTCACCCTCAAAATCGATTTCTTCTCTTTAAGACTCTTCCTGAATCAGTTTTGCTGAGCAGCAATCCTTCCTGTATGGCACTGATCTCAGCGGCTCAAACCAAACAAAGTCAACACAGTGGACTGTTTACTGATGCCAGGCCTGCCACCACGCAGAGTTACATTTATATCCACAAGACGGAGGAGAATGGTGAGGTCTGCCACTCTTTCTGCTACTGTCTGGAAACAAACCAATGGGGGAAGCTTGGTTTGGACGAAGGAGATGGAATGAGCACGCTGCCAGACCTGCCAGGCTCGTATCTGATTTGCTATGCTGAGACGGTATGTGATTGGGGTATTAGTATACACCAGTGGTGGGCCGTGAGGGCCTCTTAATTTCAGAATCATGTGTTTAATTATATTTTGCTCTGCTTTCAGATATGTTCTTATATACTTAAGCATTGAACCAATCACATTTCAGCCGTTAGTTGTTGCCAGGCTACCAAAAAATCCCAAAGGCCGTGTCCCTTAACATTAGTCTTCGAGCAAGCTGTTCGTTTAGGCAATCAGACTCCTAGTTGGCGTCTGAGAGCCTGCTAGAGGGCGTAGAGAAACATCAACGGTTTCACAAACTATTATTGGCTAGGAGGCACCAAAGCGATCGCAGCAACAGCTGTGAAACTTGAAAAGACCGAGCTGTACAAGGAAATATATTGTGTTGGTTAAATAGCAAGACGTCAAACAACTCCAAAGAGAGCTGTCCTTTAGCAAGCGAGAATATGTTTTCCGCATCTTTAAAATTACAGGTAAGATCTTAACCCGGAGCCCAAGCCCAATCAGACCTGATCTGAATTCCGTGCCGGCTTGGTACATTCGGGTTGGGCGGAACTTCTCTTTTCCTGATTTTTTTTTATTATTCATCTGTCTTTGTTCTTTTTCTCTGTTTACACAGTCTTGTTAAAACGTAAATTTTGTTACAAAAGACAAGCGATACGCGTCCGTGTTTCCAGCTCCCTGAGTAGACCGCGCTCAGCAGCAGTTACCTCCTGGACTCAGAGAACAGGGCGCGCAGTAGAGTGTATGTCATCGGGGGGCGGACGAAAGGATCCAGAGGACAATATCATCTCTGATGAAATGGGAAATCACTTCCAAGAGCCAGCTCACATAGCCGGTTTGTTTGAGGAAGACATATCACATATCACTAATTTATACTGGAGACGAAGGCCCAGGTGTAAAATTCAAAGCCCGCCACTGGTGTGCACTATTTCATAAAATCCAATAATTCTGTTGCCCAATTTATTTTCTATCTGGAAAATATTTTCAGTCCTGATCAAAAAGGACATAATTGATAGAACTAACAACCCTCATTTTAAATAGACCACAGTGAATGAGTTTATAAAGTAAACATTTTTAACCTTTTTTCCGCTTTTGGCCATAAGATGTATATTACAGGAGGTTGTTGTGGAAACTGTTCCCGGGGAGTACGCAACCACGTGGCAGAGTCTTTCCATGACGCTTCTGATGAGGTGTGGTGCTTCTCCCCTGTAACAAGAACCTGCACACCTGCTCCGACCATGCTGAAACCTCGAACCATGCACACAGCAGTGGTTTGCCTGGACCGAGTGTATGTCATCGGGGGGCGGACGAAAGGATCCAGAGGGACTGATTCCAGTCTATTAGAGGTGCTTTTACATACTCTTTGTGGTTGAGTGTTTCTGATATTTGGAGCCTGTGTCAGAACTTTTGTTGGCAGTACAACATGTTATATATTCAGGTGGAGTATTATGACCCATTGGCGGAGAGCTGGTTGTCAGTCAGTCCTCAACCGAATGCAATCTTCTATCCTGAGGCCAGTGCTTGTGGCAGCTTTATCTACACCCTGGGATCAGAGGTGGAGATAACAGACTCCTTCAATCCATCACTGGACTGTTTCTTTAGCTATGACGCCCACCAGGACCAGTGGTGCCGTCTAGTGGCAGAGTTTGGCCAGTTTTTCCATGCGACGCTTGTCAGGGCCGTGTCAATTCATGAAACCCTGCACCTCTGTGACCTTTCCACGTACAAGGTAGGACTTATATAAACTTAAGTTTGATGTTGACGTTTCCATATCAAAACACCGATTTTTCATCCGGTAGGTGTACAGCTTCTGCCCACGGACATGTGTTTGGAAAGGGAAGGGCTCATTTGAATGTGCAGGTTTTAACGCCGGAGCCGTTGGGACAAGAGACAAAATTTACATTTTAGGTGGAGACTATTCCCCTGATGAGATTACTGATGAGGTCCAGGTATACTCTAATGATGAATTCACTTAATTTCTTCTTAATATTGATCAAGAGATATTCTTGTCATGCTATCACAAAAGTCAGAGATAAAAATTTAAAGAACTTAAAACAAGGATGTCAAACTCAGTTTGGCTCAGATGCCAGATCCAGAAGTTCTGTTCTCAGGCGGGCCGGATCGGTAATAGAATATCAACTCCAAATTTTTAGCTTTGTTTTTCAGTATCATGCTTTATCATCCAGCCTACTATAGTAACCTAGCCCACATATTATAATCACAGATGACAAGGGATCTTTTCTAAACATGTTTGGCAGTAGATGTTTATAATGGTTGATTTTAAAAGTTGAGTAAAATTAGTTTTACACCTGAACCAACTCACCAGGTTATAAAAAGACACTGCCCTTTGACGGTCAAAAAGAGCATATCACGAACCAGGGCAGGAAACAGGAATGAGAACCCAATAGCGTAACGTACTCACTGTTTATTAGGGAGAGGAGGAATGCGCGCACACTCGATCCGGGGATTGATGGTCGCGGAAGTGAATTGAAATCCGAACAAAAGAGTTGTCAAAATCAAACAGATCAGGCCGAAAATAAAACAGGATCAAACACAGGCAAATTCACAGAACTAGGCATTTCACACAGAGTTTAAGAGAAGTTTCGCAGACGCCAGGCAACTCGCAAGACCGCGTTTAAGTAGTCCGGCAGCAATCTGTCAACGCGTTTCAGCTGGTGTCAGTGGGCAGGGCCAATTGGGCGCCGTGGCAACCGCGACAGAGCCTAGCGCCACACGGCGGGGACGAATTGGGCGCCATGGCAACCATGACAGAGCATTTAGTTTGCATTGATTAAAAAAAACACAACTTTCAATAGAAATGACTTAGACACTCGCTTCTTTTTTTGACATAATGTACTTCGAAATTTATGGCGGGACAGATCTAGCCCACAAAACCATATGTTTGACATGCTTGCTTTAAAAAATATCTATATAGATTGAATGTATACATGGTCTGTGATTTGTTTATTCCAACATCTACTTTACACAGGTTTACCACAGTGACAGAGGCCAATGGGAAGAAGTCACACCTATGCCTAGAGCCCTGACAGAGTTTCACTGCCAGCTTATCAGCTTCAACAGGCACACAAACCCATGGAATGACTTAGAATGATACACAGAGGGAGCCAGCAAGGACTTCTCTGCTGGCCTTACATAACCAGACATCATTATCATAACTAACAAAAGTCCATTTCATTTGAAAAGTATTTTTCCAAAGTGTATACCTGCTTATAATTATTTTGTACTTATCATGATGTATTTCTTTTCATTTAGGTTGCACTCATTTTAGTAGTTTAAATCAGTCTGCATGAGATCTGTCCAAGGCCTTCAGGATCAACAGTGCTGGTGTCTGAGCACTGTATGTATGTGGCTGATAAATAGTTGCAATAGCCAATCAGATCCAAAATGCAGAGACTAGGGCCAGCTAAAACGCCTCATGTTGAACGAGACAGAGGTAGGTAATGCACCAAAATGATGGCCATTAAAGAAAAAAAAGCGAATGTGTGTCATGTGATACAATATTATATTAAATTAAGCGAAGGCAGTGTAACTTTTTTTAGATTGAAAAGAAATCTATTTGTATAAGGAACATTTTTTTTTTGTTTTTTATCTAAGTAGACTGAAATATGGCAGTATGTCAAAAAGTTCTTGAGCGGCCAATACTTTTGCAAGGCATTATAAGTCTTACAGAACCTGAAACAGACACTTGGTGAGCAAAAAAATAATAAAAGAAATGAGCAAGTCAGTATTAACTTTAATGTTTTAGTCATATTTCTTTTAATCTGTCACTTAAAAAACTTCGTTTTTTAACAAAAATAATACAGACTAGGACTTAACATTTATTGCACCCATGATACTGTTATCTGGTCATTAGTGATACAAGTTTGAAAACAGCTTGAAGGAAGAACATCTGCCTAGTTCTACTTCTGGATTTAAAAATATATTTGCCGATAATCCCATTCTTTGGTTTTCATTCTCCAAGCATGATCTCATGCAAGGCATCTTAGAGAAAATCACATAATTTGAATACATGAAAACATTGCTTCTACAATCTTATCTAAAGTAGCAGCAGAAATAATGCAGGTTCTCTAAAATACGCCTCCCGTCCCCACCCCAGCAGGAGACAGGAGGATTGTTGATGCGCTGCATATTAGTCCTGGTATGTTTTTACCAGCAGCCACATCAGTAGGACTGTGATTAAGACAATCATGAAGTTCAAGAAGAGTTCCTGCACCGAGCGATCCATGGCAGTTATCCGGACGTACAGGATAGGGAAATTTTGCGAGGGGACAGCAGATGCTTATGAAAGTACGCAGGGAAGATCTTTGAGAGAGGAGTAGAAAAAATCTGCATGGAAAGTGCAAGCAAAATCAGTTAAATGTAAATGTAAATACGATCATATTTAAACAAATACAAAATAAGTTAGTACATCTAATCCCATAATAAAGAAATAAAAACAGGATGTATGTAGGTGACATATAAAACATTATTTATATTTCAGATAAAATTTACTCAAACTTACTAAAAGGAAATAAAAGTTTGGAACACTTTAGGCCTTTAGAGGCCTTTATTACCTTTTCCCCTCTTGATCTCACTTAACAGGGAAGCTCCGTGCTCCAAAGGTGTAGAAGTTAAAATTGCTGCTTATCAGTTATCTGGCGTCTGTCCGGCCACTTCCGTTTCTGTACCTCTGTGTTTGTCATCAGTGTTCTGTCGTCGACAGGGGTCGAGTCTGGCCTAAAGTAGTCAAACTCAGCGGACCGCCCATGGTTCACAAGCAAATATGTGATGTCACCCACACTTGTAAGCAGGCAACCAATCATGTGCTTTATCTTTCACAATCTGCTCTACTGCTTCCTCTCCCACATATAACCATAGAGAGTATCGCACTCTCAATGTCTGGGTTATTTATAACACATTATTGCGGACACGAGATGGATTACAATTCTCCAAATACAATGCATGCATCGCACATGGATGTGGGAATGTGTAACTGTATCAGGGGTGAGGAGATGACCAAGAGAAATAATGGAGCCTGCCTTCCAAAATGTAACATTAAATACTCTTATTCAAACCATCCAGGCCACTAGTTCCCAGCTGGTCTGAATTAAGGACCCATAATTCCACCCTAATGACAAGCTACGACCCAAATCAAGAAAAAAAATCCACTTCTCAGCTGTATCCAATGAAAGGATTTTGCAGTTTAAAGCAGAAATACTAGAATATATTCACAGTTTTTTCAAAAAACAAAATGATTGGCAAAACCCAAATGGCTTCAAGTACTGTATATACTAGTGCTGTACCATAAACATTACCTTTGGCCCTTCACTCTAGTCTAAATTAATGATGTGTCGTTCCGGAGCCTATTCTTTCGCGAATGACACATTGTTTTTAGGGATTCTATGTTGAGGACTTTAAAATTGTTAATTTTAAAACGCCATTAAATGTTTGAAACAAAACGAACAAAAAAAAACCCCTCAGAAAGCCAACCTCTCCTTAATTTTAGCCTGCATCCCATTTAATTTAGACGACATGACAACTGCACCGTCATTTATTTTCCACAGAAAAATCGAAAAAGACTTGCATTGTAATCGGCTTGAAGCACTCCTTGACTAACACCTGTGTCCATGACGTTAAACATAACTGGTGCAAGATGCGCAAAAATTGTATTAGTGGACAGGTGGTAACGTTAATCTGTACCCAGCGAGTGGAACTTTACAACAATCATAGCTTTTTTTCAAATCACGCTTTCGTCTTTTTCAACATCCGCGGAAGTGTTTAAATCTAGTCTGAAAACACTTGTATTCAATAGCTTATGAATGATGTTGACCTCAGCTGTTAACCGATATTCCGTAATTAACTACAGTATATTTCATGCTGATAATGTGGTGTAATAGTAGTATGTAGCCTGTAAAGCTCTTTGAGACTTCTCGTGATTAAGGGCTATACAAATAAACATGATTTGACTTGACGGTAATTCCTGAGGAGGCTGAGGAAGTTTGTAAGTCAAGCAAGATCCTCAGCAACTTCTACAGCTGCATTCCGGAGAGCATCCTGACCAGCTTCATCACTGTTCGGTACGGCAGTATCACAGCCATGGACAACAAACGCCTGCAGAGAGTGGTTAAGAATTCTCAGAGGATCACCAGGAATCCACTCCCCTCTCTGCAGACCATATACCATTGTAGAGTCCACAGGAGGGCTGCTTCTATCATTAAGGACCCCACCCACCCACAACATGGACTGTTTACACTTCTACCCTCAGGATGGAGGTAAAGGAGTGTGAAATGCAGGACAACCTGTCTAAAGAACTCTTTTTACCCCTCTGCTATCAGACTCTTTAACGCATGCTGATCGAACATATCCACCACGGACACGTTCAGCACACTGCAGACACTTTATTACACTACAGACACTTTAAACGTGACCATACTTGAACTATTCTTACACTATAGTCACATTCAACTGTGTTTTATCTCATTTTTATCTTATTGCCTTAACTCACATTGAGTTAATCTTGTATTTTTATCTTTTTAATATTTGTAATATTAATTTATGTATACATGTAAATAGTTTCTTAGTTTTATCACACTGGAAACTGTGTGGAGATAAAAGTAAGAATTTAATTGTGCAGGGAATCGTGGTTCTTTACTGTGCGTATGACAATTAACACTTTGAATCTGTAGAAGGGACCCGCAAATTCACACGCACTCTCTAATATTCTTGAGGCAAGACAAAGGATGTTTGTGTGGAGTACCATAACAACAAGACAACAGGAGTCACTCCAATGTTTCACCAAGTTTTTACCAAAATTATTTTACTTCTATGAATGCACCACTGTTTGGAATGGTGCCAGGAGGATTTCTTGACGATGGATATTATTGTGGACCAAAGGCTTGAGAAGGATCGTATTCAATCACTCCATGCTTCAGGTCTCCAAACCAGATCGTCTTGAGTAAAACATATTGACAGGGCCCTTAATTATATATTATTTTTTTCTATATGCAAGTACTGTAGGGTAGACTTGATCCATATGGTGTGAGATAGAGATACTGATGATTTGCATTTTATCTGGATCAAGCATCATGCTAATAAGGCGATAAAGGATGTAGATCATTTTGATGTAATTAAAGAAGTTTCAAATAAAGGTATCACATGGCCCAGTTTTAAATGATTTAAAAATATCCTTACAGAATTTATTTTGAGACCTATTCAGAGGGTGTGATTGGCTGAGGATTGATCACAGTGTGCACAATTTGAATTAACATCCTCAAAACTTTTGGGCATTCTTTGTTTAGTCCAATGGGCCCTGTCGATAATTTTGGTCTGAATGAGGCCATGTCACATGCATATTGTAGATGTATGTGCTATCTTAAGTATGGCCTTCCAGAGTAGACCTGGAATTTCTTGACCGGTTTACTGCTCCCATGTTGTATGTTTCTTGATCAAAGAGGTCCTAGTCAGGTTGCATATCTGACCATAAATAATAGACAGGCTGCTTCTCAGTGAAGGGAGAGGGTCAAGGAACCTGTCCAATGCAGTCTCTTCTGGAAGATTGGGGAAACAGGTGTTCATATTACGAGCAGCCTCTGGATCTGGAGGAATCTGGAGAGGGTATTGTGAGGAATGTTGAATTAGGCCATGAGTTGCTCAAAAGTTGCAAAGAGGTTACTGATATACAGAACCGTAAGCCTATAATTCCTCTGTTAGAACAAGAAGAAAAGACATTGTCATCTATAGTTGGTTGAAAACTCCAATTTGAAGCTTTTGATGTATGGAAAGGGTTGGGATTCTATGGCATGCGAGCCATTAATGTCTCTTTTCATGAGTACATATGGCTCAGAGGTATAATGGAACGCGTGCAATCACTTATGATATTGCTATATTCAGAGCCGATTGTTGCACATGTAAAGCCGAGGCATTGCTGACTGTTGAAAGGGTTTGATCCAGTATATCACATTATTAAGTACCGTTGACAGCAAGGGTGTCATGCAAACAGTAAATCGCTAACAATCCTTATGGAAGCTCATTAAACAATATATGTTCATTATTGAGACACTTTAAGATGAAAAGCCACAGAATACACTACAACTCACAAGAAACTTTTTATGCCGAAGCTCTAGCAAAACAAAGAGAGCGGTTTGATTCGGTGAACAGTAAGAATGGGCGAAGCTATACACAGGACAGGAGGCGTGCACTTTTTCTTCTCACCCAGTTAAAAAAAATAATCTCCCATTACATTTTACATTTTTTCTAAGGTATAAAACTTGTTTGGATATGTTTAAATAAAAAAGTAAATGCATTCAACAATTGTGTATATGAAAAGTGTTGAGTATTTATAGAATTTACACTTTTATAAGGAAAGGAACATTTTGCAAAATCACCCTTGTCCCTCTAACCACTTTCCCATCTAAAAATATTGGTGCAAATATTTCCCATTTTTATAGTCATGCAAATACTGTGGATATAGTTTTTAAATGCAACACAGTAATATAAGTCGCAAACATCCAGGAACACATTGAGGAAACATTGAGGAAAATAAAATAGTCCCAATATCAGTTATGTTTTTAATTTCCTGCTCTTTTTCAGACTTCCTATTTGAATCATTTCCTTTATTGTGTAGAACAACTCATGGTTATCATGTGGAAAGTATTCTTTAGATTTTTTTTCCCCAATTTTTGTCTGTTTCAATGGGTAACATAACCAGCAAGTCTCATAAATAAATGAAAACCTGTCAGACTTATTCAAGTAACATTCTTTTATAAACCTATCATCGAGTACAAATAACAAATAGAGCGTGCTGAATATGGGAAAGGAAAAAAGAAACTAAACAACAAGATGAAAAATATGAAACAAAACAATTCTAACCTAAAAAAATTACCTACCTGTTAAAACAATAAACAAAACACTTAAGGTATCAAAACTTATATTTTCTAGTCAAAAGACATCAGAACATGGACCAAGTACAAAGAGGTCGAGGGTTCTAAACAGCATAACTAAAGCATTTGGTCTGATAGATCCTTGGAGAGATAAGAACCTCCAAATTAAAGAATATACTTTCTATTCGAATCCACCTGGGAGTTATTCAAGGATTCATTTTTTTTACATTTCAAGACAACATATGCATACACTAGCGGATTGTGGTAGAGAAAATATTACTCTAAGTGACAATGCTCTATTTGCTTTAAAATCAATAATGGACAATGAACCACATTTTAGGTATTGGAGGATGAATCTTTGCATTCTCTCAGATGAAAATGTAGAACAGTACATAAAGCAGTGTATAAGGGAATATTTTCAAATTAATGACAATGGGAAGGTTCCTCCATCAATATTATAGGAGAGAGGGATAGCTGTAATAAGGGGAAAAGTAATTAAATTATCTTCTCGATTGAAATGAGCCCGATAAAATAATCAAAAAGAATTGAAGGATAAGAACTAGAAGCAGAACATAAAAGCACGCCAAATGAAGCCAGATTGCATGTATTAAAAACAACTAGAGACAAATTAGATGACTTTTTAAAAAATGAGGCAGAAGGGGCATTACGTTTTTACGAGTCAGAGATATTATGAAATGGGCAATAGAGCTAATTGGTCATCAGCCTTCAAACATAGAAAAGCCCAGATAGAATAATTTCACGAATAGAACATCTTATTTCTTACAACTTGCAGTAAAACCCAAATGTATTGCGGAAGCATTAGCAGATTATTATAAAAATGTATACAGTAAAATGATTTGGATAACTGCACAGCACGAAGCTTTTAGGAAAAACTACTTTAACAAGTCTATCAGGTGGGGGTGCATAAGAAATTATTCGCCCCATTTCACAACAGGAAATACAGGGCACGTTAAAAACCCTAAAAATAAATTACCTACCAGGAACGGACGGGTTCCCAGGGGAGTTCTATAAAAGCTTAAAGGAAGAGTTAACACCAGTACTACATAAAGTATTTAACTTTGCGCTAACAAAAGGAGATCCCCCCAAATCGCGGTCAGAAGCCATCATATCGGTCTAAATAAAGAAAGAAAAGATCCAATGCTGTGTGAAAGTTATAGACCAGTGAGTTTTCATCTTTTATTGTCATTTATTGTTGTTTCTTTGTTGGGGATTTGTATGGGAATGTCAATTGTATATATCTATCTATATATCTATATCTATATATATATATATATATATATATATATATATATATATATATATATATTGTATGTGTTGTTGTATGGTGTTTTAAATAAAAACTTATACATATAAAAAGCAGAGATAGTATAATATATTCACCTTTTTTTCGAAAATCAAAATGATCAGCAGAATCAAAACGACTTCAAGTACTGTATATAGTGGTATATAGGCCTACATAGCAAATAAGCGACATAAGAAAAGAAGAAAATAAATTCAAAAATGTACCTAAACCTCTATAATCATTTGTTTAGCCAGTTAATACGGATTAATATACTTGTAAACAGGGTTGGGTAGGGTTACTTTAACTAGATTAATTTCAATTACTTTTGGATTACTCCAATACCAAATATGCTAATAAAAAACAAAAAAACTAAATATAAATAAAATTATGACTCACAACACGTGGTAAGCTTTCTCTCCTGGCTTTGATCTCTTTGATCTCCGGCAAAACTAACATAAAATGCGACAGAAACAAAATTAAAATAAATCCAACATCGTTTTTGCCGTTCCATGTTTCCGTTACTCAACAAGCCTGCACAAAATTTAGTAATTTTATTCATATTTAGTTTCTTTTGTCTTTTATTAGCATATTAGGTATTGGAGTAATCCAAAAGTAATTGAAAGTAATCAAGTTAAAGTAACCCTACCCAACCCTGCTTGTAAAAGCTAAAAATAAAATATGTTTTAATCATGTACTGCACTGTACTTAGCAATCAATCTTCAACTGATTGTTGTTGTCACTATTTTCCACTTTTCCTTCCTCTTATCGCTGACTTTCTTGGGCCCCTTTATTATGGCGGAAACAGGAATTAAAACCAACAAAATCACATTAAATTAGATGTGGTTCATATAAATGCGGCGAATGACTGAACAGGAAGAAAAGATCAAGCAGGGTATTTTCGCCATCTAATGATAAGGAGTGTAACTGACTCTGTTTTTTTCTTCTTCTTAGCATTATTTTGCGAAAGCAAAATGACCCAATTTTGGTTCCCGACCTACCAGTTGAGAAACACTGCTTTAAAATGTACATTTTGATCACAAATTCCATTTTTCCTCTTGTGTTGTTTGTTTTCCACTTCTGCATTACTCCCAGCCGTGCTGGTCCCAAGAAAGAATCTGGCCATAGGCCAGCTAACCTCTCTGCTCATCTCACACTTGACAGCTGCTTAGATTGGCATTATCTCCCAACTAGTGCAAACCCTCATGACACACACACCTTTTTGTCTTGCACACATCGAGGTCACGGTGGGACAAAGTGTGTTTGAAGAGGCCTATCTCAAACTTTTCCATCACAGAACATTCCAGTGTGATAGAGTAGATCAGAAGTGCTGCTGCGAGTGTCATTCTATCGCGAGCAATTCTGCCAATGTTGGACAAGTAAGTATTTGACCCAGGGATTCCCTTTGTCATGAGATCTATTGGATATAAAACTGGCTGAAGTGTACAGACAGGATAGACCATTGAGTAACCTGACAGCTGTTTGCATGCTTGCTGGTGTTATATAGCAAAGTGCAAAGTGCTAGCATGGTTACCTATATTACAGTAGACACGCCAGTGTCAATTACACCGTTTCATACATTCTGGTACACATTTTATAGGTTCATATCCAAAGTTTATGTACATGTCACTCTTGGGTTCTTTCCATGTCAAGTCACTTTTGCTTGCATAGCCCGTTATCAAAAATGTCTCGAAGGACTGCACAGGCCACAATTACAATATACCCTAATCTGAAACCTGCAAGCTAGCAAGGGAAAAGTTTTAAAACCTCTGCATGAGGAATATAAGATATCTTGAAAAGGGGCCAAACAAGAGGTATTGCCCCTCCCAGAATGACCAGGCTGCAAGAGATGTGACATTGGGAAACAATACACAAAACAGGCAACATCGACAATAAATATGGGTAATACTTAAAATTGTGCAAGAAGTACAAAACAGCAAATACGCAGCTTTCCATCTCAGCCAGCTGATCAATGCAGATGATGACATGCTTCAGGTCCAGGTGCTGGTCCGCTGACTCATCCCGGTTCATCCTTCTACCTCATTGCGCCACCACTCAGGCAGTTAGAAAGGACTAGAAAAGGAAAGTATGAGGTCGTCATCAATCACAAGTCATAGAATATAAGTGTGTCATAAGGCTACATTTATATACTTTCACTGAGGTTGCAGACGTTATCTCTAGGGGCAGAACATTCCACAGCACCGGAGCCCGAATTGAGAAGCCACACGAGGCTGCCGATTTCTTCTTGGCTCTTGGAGTAACAAGTAGACAGGCAATTTGCGAGCAGAGTCTCCGAGGAGGAAGAGTGGATAAAAGATAAGAGATAAAAGAGTGGATGTCACTCAATTTCTTGCGTCTTAACTCTGAAAAGACCGAAATGTTAGTCATTGGTCCATCTAAATGCCGTGACTTATTCTCAAAAACTGCTGTGAACATTGACAAATGTCACAACACACAGAGTGACTCAGTTAAAAATTTAGGTGTCATATTTGACCCTGATCTAACCTTTGAGATGCATGTAAAGAAAATTACTAGAACCGCTTTCTTCCATCTTCGTAACATTGCCAAAATCCGTTCAATACTGTCTCAGTCTGATGCGGAAACTATAATTCATGCATTTGTTACCTCCCGTCTCGATTACTGTAATGCACTACTCTCCGGTCTCCCGAAGTCCAGAATCAAGTCTCTTCAGCTAGTACAAAATGCCGCAGCGAGGCTTTTAACTAGGACAAAAAAGTACGATCACATAACACCGATTTTGGCTAACTTGCACTGGCTCCCAGTTAGCCAAAGATGTGACTTCAAGGTTCTCTTAGTATTGTACAAAATCATACATGGACTTGCTCCCTCTTATCTTTCAGATCTGATCTGCCCCTATGTCCCGGTCCGAAGCCTACGATCTGAGAGTGCCGGTCTTCTGGTGATCCCGAGAGCAAAGAAGTGTTCTGCTGGTTCGAGAGCGTTCTCCATCCGGGCACCGGTGCTGTGGAATGCTCTTCCCCCTGAGATCCGATCTGCAACCTCAGTGGAAATGTTTAAATCTAAACTTAAAACTCACTTCTACTCCATTGCATATGAATAATAACCTACTCTTCTTGTCGGCTGAAAAATAGTCTGTGTAACATAGTGTACTAATCTGTGAAGCCCTTAGAGACTTATTGTGATTAAGGGCTATACAAATAAAAATGACTTGACTTGACTTGACTTGAAATACGGGGAAATCCAATCAGGAAGATAAGAGGAAGAAAGTTCATGCAAAAAGAATCATAAAGTCACATCTTAAATGGACAGGTAACCAGTGCAAGCTAGGTAAAATTTGAGTGATTTGATCAAACTTTCTTGTCCTAGTCAAAACACTTGAATTGCTCGCTTGAACACCAGCCCAGTTCTTTTACCTTAGATGCTCGCTATACTAGAAATAAGAACCAGGTGATGGCAAATTATCTTTAAAATATTTACTGGATACCAGAAAGGTTGAATAAACAAGTAGGGTATCTGCAAAGGTTTAGTTTATTAAGTTTGGAATCGAAGTTGTGGGAAAAAAGGCCGCCTGCTGTTGCAGTTACCGAATTAACCAACAAAGGATGCTAGAGGTCGACCACAAAAATCAGTTTTATCAGTCTCATTTATTTCTTTATGTCAAATCACAAATTCTTACAGAATTATATATATTATATGTGTTATTTTTAACAAATGAAGGGATTTTTTTTACTACTAACGGGTGATAAATAATACACACTGTCCTTAAATGACTAAACTGTGAATAGTAAAGCGCATTATAGCAAGAGATTACTGAAAAACATAATTTTCAACAGGATAGTATTATTACAAATACAATTTATGTGATAGTTGATGTATTTTTATTTGTTTTAAAAATCAACAGGTTATTTTTACTACTAGGAAATGCTAAATAATACACACTGACCCTTTAAAAATAGATAAATTACATGTCCATATCAAACCGGTCATGTGCTTCCTTTTCTGACCAGCTGTTGTTTTGTAAACTAGACTGAAAATGAAGGACTCATGCTGCCAACTTCAATTTGGTCTAACAAAGGCAGCTCCAAGATGACTACAGACAGATGTTTCCTACATTACACTATACACTGAACTTCGCAAGGATCCGAAACATAAACTAAAGAGTTAGACAAACAGAATTATAGCTAGAAACGAGTTGTGCTTCAACTCAGAATTCCAATGGCCATTCATCATTTGAGAACGCAAAAGCCCCCGAAAAGTGTGAACCGCTTCTTCTTTTGCGAGGACTCCCCCAGGAGAGTCACTCAAAATAGTTACATTTTATCCCTCCGTATCAAGTTAGCAATGGCTAGAGAATGATCGCTGCAATTTTTTTTGCCAATCTTTTGATGGCAGATTAGGGAGGCATTAGTGGTGACATAGCCATCATTGTTTGGCTCCTATATATTGTTGCCACAAGTATAAAATCCTCCATTGATCTTTTAAATACAGAAGATGTACCCATTGTCAGTGGCATAGCAAGGATCCCACTGGGCCCTGAGTAAGAAGGGATTGGAAGCCCTGGCAAAAGGGCGTAGAGGGGGTTTTGTGCCTAAGGGTCCGCAGGAGCAAGGCAGACATAGCTGCATTCCTCGAATAAATGTTATAATTACTTTTATATTTTTAAAATTGCACATTTGTCACGGTTGCCAATTACCCTGAATTGGCCCCGCCCGTTTGGCACCAGCTGGGGCTCGTTGCCTGATTGACTTCCCTCCTATTTAAACTCAGTGCTCTTATTCACTCCTTGTCAGTCTGTCAACGAACCTCCCCACTTGCAAGACAAGTGTTTTAACTCTGTGTCCTGCTAGTGAGTCCAGTGTCCGGTTTCATTCCCGCCTGTCTCGTCCTGTCCGGTATCTTGCTCCAGTGTCCGGTATCGACCCCGTCTGTCTTGTCCTGTCCTGTATCTTGCTCCCGTCTCCAATATCCGTTATCGATCTCGTCTGTCCCCTCATGTCCGGTATCTTGCTCCAGGATCCGATATTGATCTCGTCTGTCTCCTTCTGACAGGTATCTTAGATAGATAGATAGATAGATAGATAGATAGATAGATACTTTATTCATCCCCGTAGGGAAATTCACACTTCCAGCAGTCTACCCCGTTGTTTATTAACAGATGAACACGATGCCCTAGGGGTGCTTGTAGCGAAGTGGATGACGTCACGCCAGTCCAAAAATTCGTCATCCCTGCGGCAGATGGAAAACTTTTCTTTGTGAAAATCCAGGGATACACCACCTCGTGTTAGCAAGTCCGCCTCCTCTCCGATTCCCCCCGGCTTTCGTGTCTCTGTTTAGCGGAGTTGAAGCCGGGTTGCTCCGGGTAGCTCCGGGTGGCTACACGTTAGCGTCCGGAATGCTAAACGTGAGCCACGTTTCCGCAAAACACAGCAACTGCGCTCCCTGTGCGCTTCGATGTTTTCCACCAGCACTCGATGATCTTATTTGGTCGTGAGTTCGCATTTACCATGATTACGGATGGTACCGAAGACTTATAACGCCGCTAGCCGCTTCGCTAGCTCCGGCTTTCCTTCCACGATAGACCCTTCATCACGCCGGCACGAGAATTTTTCAGGGCAAGGAATTGAAATTCCTTGAATACAAAACCCATGTCCATAGGATAGAAGTAATCCATAGTGTAGTTGTCAAAACGGGAAGAAAAAACACCGAAGATAGGAGCAGACAATAAAACAATAGGGCAGCTGCTGGAAGAGGCAGCCGCTCGTGGCAGCGCCGCTTTGATCTTGCTCCAGTCTCCAGTACCCTATATCGATCTCGCCTGTCTCGTCCTGTCCGGTATCTTGCTCCCATATCTAGTATCCAATATCGATCTCGTTCTGTTTCCTCCTGCCCGGTATCTTGCTCCAGTCTTCGGTATCCGATATCGATTCCACCTGTCTCGTCCTGTTCGGTATCTTTCTACTGTCTCCAGTATCCGATATCGATCTCGTCTGTCTCCTCCTGCCCGGTATCTTGTTCCAGTATCCGGTATCTATCCCGTCTCTCCCGTCCGGTATCGACCCGTGTGGCCTCTATTGATCCCCTCTGTTCTGTCCGGCCTCTGACTTCTCTGTCTCACTTCTTCCGCCTAGCGATCACCGCATCACTGGCGTTTGTGTTGACGCGCATGACTGCCCCATTCCCGTAAAATAAAGCTTGTGTGAAAACGTTAGGCGTCTGGGTCCTCCATCTGTTCGGATTCTGACATTTGCATGAACAAAAGTCATCATACTAAGGTTAAATTACTTGACAAAACAAAATACACTATTTTAATTGTTATTTAGCTATTGCAATAGATTTAGCAGGTAGACGCTTTCCTACAGAATATGGACAAGCTAGTAACATTTTAAACCACTGTGAGTAAAATAGCAAGACGAAAAGAAAACACACAACTTAACACATTTTCCACCCTTCAATGGTCAATGTGACTAAGATAACATTTTACTCCACATTAAGTTGAGAAAGTTGACATCAATGTTTGGGGTAAAACAGTGTCTGAAACTCATGACAAAAGGTTACCGGACACAAGAGCAGACAACTCTGAAAAGTTGCCTACCCAGCCATAAAGTTGCCTGCCCCATTTTTCACAACTTGTAACACAATAAGACGACTAATAGCAAAAAAAAAAATTTGTTGCAAAGTATTAATGATTGATAATCAGAATATATAACAGAACAACACTTTAAAATTGAGTTTATTATAAATCTACTTATAACATTCATTGCATGTATACGACATCGCTGTTTTCCATCTGCCATCAGTATGTACCTGTATTTACTCATCTTCATTCATGCAATGTTTGCGTTGCGTCGTCCACCACAAGCCACGTGAACTCCTCTTTCCACGATAATTTTAATGTACGTATACGTTTTGTAGCGTCATACATTTTGTCAGCTCTTTTTGAACGTTCTTCTGGGGCTGAGGTTTTGGCTTGATTCCTAACCACTTATCCATTTTTCTTGTGTTCTCTGTGCGTCTACTTTGGAAAATGATATGCAAATGCACGACCATATAAGCCTCTGGAAAGTCCGGAAGCACGAAGTTATTCGATGCAGGCTTCTCATCGGCTGCAGAGTATGCAAATTGCCCCAAAAAAACGAAATTCCGAAATGTCCAAACCAAACGAAGATTTTTGAAAACGGAATAAAGCAAACGTTTAATTTGAAAGAAATAAAAAAAATAAAAAATAAAATCGAAATATTTTTTTTTCTTTCTTGAAAAAGTTGTCCACCCGGGTTGTACGCCCGACGTAAAAGATGCACGCCCCGGGCGTCCGGGCAGACGTTATTCCAGACAATGGGTAAAAAATAAATAACTAAATAAATATTAATGTGTCCGTTTTCAAAATGTGTTACCTAAGAAAACTGAAATGAGGAAATACAAGCTAGTTTTAGAGTGCAAATCTAAATAGTCCATGAATGGGAGTGTAAGTAATTGTCACCAGTTCATCCCTCAATATCTAATTCCATCCATTCGAGTTGTCAGCACTAAATACAGGAGAACAAAACGTTTTACTCAATGTTGAACTACCAAATGGGTTATATTTGTATAACATCCACATTTTTATTCCATACCGCAAATAGCCACAAACAACTGTTTAAAATTATTATTACACTATACTTAGCAACTTGTTTTAAGTGTCTGCTAAAGTTTAAATATAACAATCCCCTCTTCTTCCACTTTATTTATTTTTACTCTCCTGACACTGTATTATGATTTACACATGTATCCTTGCTTGAATGCATAAATGGATGAATAAATTTCATTTATGTCTTTTATTTAGATAATTTTTACGTGTTTATTTATTTATATGACATGTATTTGAAAGTATTTATTGATTTATTAGATGTTTGTTTCTACATATGGTAAGATCGGTTCTTCGTACTTTTAATGGGGGTTTGGACAGTCCTTTGTCATTGCACCTTAGCAAGTCTTGAGGATAATCAAGATGCTTTTAGCCAAATGTGAGACGACTCTTTTTTTTTTGTGTGTGTGACTGCAGTGATTCAGGCCTAGGAACTCTCCCATGGATGACATTTTGGGCCAGCGTTTTTCTTATAGGGGAGTCATGAACACTGACCTTAACTGGGTTGCTTTGCTGTATGTGTCCCGTAAGTATGAAACTTCACCCTTACACGTATAAGACTTGCAAAACAAGGGCATGGTTGGAAAGAACAAATGGAGTTTGGGAGTTTCAAAAGTAAAAGACAAACAATAAACAAGGCTTTCACACTAAAAATAGTCTGCCGTTGGTCGTTTAAAATTGCATTTATTTTTTCAGATCCAACAACTTTTGGATTTTTCTTATTTATTGAACAATCTCATTGTGCTTATAACAGATTTAAAGTGCTGAGGGAAATCATACTTTCGAGGAAGATTTTTTTCTTGTGTGTGGAAAAAGCTAAAAAATTTGATCTTTAGTTACATATTTCAAATGTTTGACTTGACTAACTATAATAACAATAATAATAAGAGTTTTGACCCCTGTTTTTCACCTGGTGGGTTGCAATCCAAAAGTGGGTCAGGGGAACCATTTTTAGTGGGTCGCAGGCCTTGCCTTGGCAAAATTATGAAGGACAAGAAAAACATAACCCCCCATTTTAACATGCCTGGGCCAAGAATGTCAATCATTAAGTCGGGCCGGGCTTCTCTCTCATAGTTTTTTTTGTTTCTGTTTTTTCTTCATGGAGGATCTGCAGAGCAGGCATGCTGTTCACTCACTTTTACTCAAGTAATTATTTGCATAACTACTTTTTATTTCTACTTAAATAATATTATTCTGAAGTAACAGTGCTTTTACTTGTGTGACACACTTTGGCGCTACAGTTCGGGGCCAAAGTGTGCACTTCATGGCCGGAATGCGCGCTTCGGCGCTGCACTTTATAGGGGATAAAAGGGGTTATTCATTCATTTTAAGCGAAAAATAAAATAAAATAAAAGAGCCGCCACAATTGACATTTGTCCTGTCAGCCCAACTCCCAGGAATAGTCGACTAGACTGGAAAAGGTGGAGGATTTGCTTCAGTGACACCAACCAGAAAAATGTGCTCGTCTGCCCCTGATCTCAGCAATGGTCAACCAGGGACCATTGCTTATTGTAGGATTTCTTTATTGTAGGATAAAAAATGGTGAAAGCAACGAAAGGAAATTTTCAAATACATCCCAAAAGCTTACCCAACCTCCCAAAAGATGAAAATGAAACAATTTATTCATGTGTATCTAAGAATTTCACATACTTGCATGTACAACAATAGGAGCTGCAATGATGGTGTCAGCAAGTACAATATTTCTGAAGTTACATACATTCTAAGATTAATAATAAATAATATATTGTTTTTGTTCTTGTTTCATGCAGACTAAAATAATAAAGTTAAAAGTATTGATTAATTTGTCTAAAGTATAAATACTTTAAGATCATGCAAGCATATGAAGTATTGTTTTAAGCTCCATCGTGGTCTGCCGGAAATGATGGTACTGACGATAGGAACTAATTGACGATTCAATGTTTCTACCGGACCTACCAAAATGGACGAAAATGTGGAAAACAATTTGAAGGCTTGCCGAATGGGTAAAGTTAAGAAGAAACTTCTCCGCAAACAGCTTAAATCCAGTCACACTTTGCTGAAACACGAAGGATTCAGAACCACGTCGGAGCCCACCAAGGTAAAGCATCAAATTACAACTTTGATCTAAAGAAGTGGAAGCTGTCAGTAGACACTTTATACAGCAGCCTTCTCACTACTAGCATACCTGTCAGTGCCAAATGTCTAAAATGTATACAGGTGCAACCAAATATCGTATTATTTTCATGGCGATTTTAAACCAGTGTAAATTACTTGGAATACGTATAAAATTGCGCTGAAGGGATGGGAACTCAGTTTGTATCCCCCCTCCCCAAATGTTCCATATTTATTTTTTTCTTCTCAATCACACCATCACATTACAAGATAAACAAATCACCTAAGAAAAAAAGACAACTGGTTAAAGCCAAACGCCTATAGGAAATCCCTTTTAAACTTTGAACGCCTTTTCTATCAATCTTTTCAACTTATTATCATGTCTTACGTTATTACAACAGTCATTCTCCAGTCCGTTTAAAGTAGCAAATATTCACGGGGCAAGTATGTAAAAATAGTGATGGTGACTATATTACTGATGATAATGAGGAACTGAATGTGCAACCATAGAACCTACGTAAATATGTACATTTTATTCATGAGGTGTGTGTTAAGTCCATCCATCCATCCATTATCTGCACCGCTTATCCTCAGTAGGGTCGCGGGGTTCCTGGAGCCCATCCCAGCCATTCTTGGGCAGTGGGCATCCTGAACTGGTTGCCAGCCAGTTGAAGGGCACACAGGGAAAGTTAATGTTTATCTGTACAGCCTTTAATACAAGGAGTCTCACAGGGATGCACAGACCACACACTATTGCAAACTACAGACTGTTATTACACCATCTCCTGATCCAAAACCTACACAAGGGCAGGAAAACACTAAAACATCTCAAATACACATGAAGTCTACATGTAAAACAATTCTTAAGGAGCTCAAAGGAGTACGATTAAATAAGCATATGCTTCTTCCTACTCCTTTTCAGACATGTTACGTTAACATTGTTGTTTTGATTTGTTGTTTTATCTTTTTTTTTCATGTTCGAAATAAAGTTTCATTCATTAATGTGAAGCATCTTTTCTCAGGATTTCTCGGGATACTTTCCAGTTTTTCATCCACTAAATGTCTTCGTCATTCTAACTGCTAATTTTGCCATGTTTCCACTCGTATTTTTGCACACTACTAAGTCCGAATTTGATTCCGGTATGCAAACAAATGACGTTTAATAAAATTGCATAATTTTCAATAACGCAGGTATTACATTGTATGTTAAATAAAAGTGTATTAATTTCTAAATCCAATTGTATTGAAATATTTTAGCAAAAACTATTTTAGGATTATTGTTCTAGTAAATGTAAGTCCAGCTTATCATAATGCTATTTGCTATTAGTTATTGTTCATGGTGGTTTGTTATTTGTAAAATACAGATGTTGCGTGATTGTTTACTGTCAGTGTGATATTCCTGTTCAAAGAGCCTGTATATTTGTGTGCTTTTCAGAACTTGGTTATAGCAAATGGTGGCCTGGGGAATGGAGTCAGTAGGGAAGAACTGTATGCTGTGCTAAAAGAAATCGGTGAGGTGGAGACCCTCATCATGCCCCCTCACAAGCCCTATGCTTTTGTTACATATGGGTAAGACTGATCATAGAATCATGTTTTGGGCAGTTATAGCTACACATTCCCGATTATGCTACCGTTTGTCTTCATGCAGATCGGAGGAGAATGCCCGGAGAGCTCACGTCCAATTGAATGGTCGTTGTTGTGGGGAGGCGAGAAATGTCACACTCTATTTCAGTTTTGTTGATTCAGGTACTCAAATCAAATCAGGATTTATGTGTAAACCACTTTTCATGCAATGAATTGACACTGAAGATGCTGTATAAAAATATTCAGTGTATAATAAGGAAATAAAATCCCCTACTTTTTCGCCCCAATGACATACTGCAGTATGTTAGTATGTTGCCATCCGATTCTAATTTGAGACACCAGGGTTGCCTTAAATTACACTGTGCACTTAAATCAGCCAAATGGCAGATTTTGGAAAATATTCTTGGCTACCTCTACCACACTTCAAACATTTTTTGTCATCGTTCAATAATGGTTATTCACGATTAACATTTGTATTTACAGTGCCACATGAACAGCATGATTATGTGGCTTTGCCACCTGGACTGGTGTTGGTGGAAGACTTTGTTTCTCCAGAGGAGGAAACCCTACTCATTGCTGCCATTGATTGGTCACCTACTATAAATGACACCACAGGTAATGTGGTATATTGTTTGGGGGTGCCCGAGGCTTGTTTAGGATTTGTATTATTGAAGTTAGTCTTAAAGCAATGTGAATCAAAATACTTAATGATAAATGTTGACAGCTAATTAGAGATAAGAATTATGATTTACTTATTATAATCAAAAAACTGTTCAGTAAATGTAAATCATGTTAATTGTAAATGCTGTTCTGGTCTCTAACTCAAATAGTTTTTTTCCCCATCATACACAGCACAAAAATCTCTCAAGCACAGAAGAGTCAAACATTATGGTTTTGAATTTCGCTATGACAACAACAATGTAGACAAGGACAAACCGTTACCTGAAGGTAAGATGAGTCACACTTAACTTTCGTTGTAATTTTTCGTGATTTCTCACCACTTTTTACCTGAAAACTAATGGGAACAGCCACTGTTGGGGTAAATGTGTACGAGTGTGGCGCAGGAATAACCTGAAATGAGTGTCTGGAGCAAGATCTCAGTTTGATGTTGGGTCTGTGTGGATCTTTACTGAACATCATTCTCTCTTTCTCGCTGTCTGCCTCATCAAGTAAGGTTAAACAACAGCAAAAACAAGGTCCTTAAAAACCTGTGTGTGTGTGTGTGTGCGTGCGTGTGTGCGTGCGCGCGCGTGCGTGCGCGCGCGCCCAGGTCTCCCCGAAGAGTGTCACCCTGTACTTGCTAGAGTAATGGAAAATGGATATACAAAGTTCATGCCTGACCAGCTGACCGTTAACCAGTACGAGTCTGGACAGGGTAGGCTATTGCATTTTCATTTACACACATTTTATAGCATTACAGCCACTCGTACACGAACACAAAATTTTTTATTAGAAAGAAGGCTTTATAAAATTTCTCATATGGAATTTATTTCATAATGAAGGATTACCCGTTCCCATCTTTTGATTGCATAGAGATGATTTATAAGTTATGGTAATACCCTAAAAGTTGTTTTGTATGCTACAGTTTATATATTTATTTACTTCTCTGACTGTGCTCCACCAGATACGAGCACATCCCCTTTTTTTTTTTTTTTTTTTTTGAAACAGGGGTAAGGAAGCTTTTTGACTCAAAGAGCAATTATAGCAAAATATTGTTGTTTTTTGGGGGAAGGAGCAGTGCCATATATTTTTTTTAGCAAAACCGCCAAACCTGCTCTACAGACAAAAATGAAATCTTCAGCACATTTTATTTTCTGTGTGACGTTGAAAGATTTGTTAAAATGTATGTAATAAGAATAATGCCCGAGCCTGTGTCCCGTGTCAACAAATATACCACTTTAAACTTGTCTCCCTCCCGCAATTACTTAAGCTCGTTGAGGCTCATTTTGTCTTTTTTTCATAAATAATGGTTTAAAAACAAGGTGCAAGCAGATTTCTTTTGTAAAATGTCACAAAATGCTACAAATGAGGATACTGATGTATTTAACTTCAGTGCAGACAGTGTTGGGCAGTGAGAAGTGCGCTGTGTGCGCATAGCTCCGCTCACCCTATCAAATTGTTCCGTGTGCTTTACTGGTGTTTATAGTTCTGTGGGTTTTCATCATCAATTGTCTCAAAAGTGAACCTAAATTCTATTACGAGCTTCCGTATAAAGGATTCCTTAGCGGCGTACAGCCCAAAAGGCGTCTGTTGGTGTGACACCTTGAATGAAAACTGTAGTGAACAAATTTTTTCAACTTTTATTGAGGACCAAACTGTTCCTAATATCAACGATTCGTTGGCTATTTTCGCACTAGACTCTCCTCTGCGTTTATCAGAATTGGAATGCTATGGAAGAGATTTGGATGGGCATAATATTTTCTCCGAGACTTATGTACTCATTCAAAGAACCATTTCTGGCTTGACAACCATAGGTTTTTGACCCCTTATTTACATTATCAATGGGAAGGGTTCCATCTGTAAGAGTTTACAGTGTCCACCAGGTAGCATCATCACTTGCATCCATGAAGGAAATTGCTTTTCTGTTTTTCCTTATTTGAACACTTGTTTCGTTATCAAAAATACAAAAAGATTGATCTCACTAACAAACATTTTTTAATATTGCATATAATTGAGTGTTTAAGTGCTATTTGTCACATTTGTAGGCATACCTCCTCATGTGGACACTCACTCTGCCTTTGAAGACACCATCCTTTCACTAAGCCTGGGGGCAAAGGTATCTTGCCATTTTTCATTTTCACTTTATTCACACATTTTTTAAGAATTGAAAAAAGTTGTTAGTTGTACGTATTGGCTTCAAATTTACTCAACCTTTTCCAAATTCAGTATGATACAATTCAGTCTGGGTCCACTTAAAAGGTGTTGTCCGGAATTTGCAAATGTTCTACTTGCTGACCCCATCTTCTGGCTCAAATAATCATTGCACCCTCTGTAAGCTGCCTGTGTGGCATGTGCAAGTTATGTGCATTTCTTAGATGCGCTCGGAAATACTCTTATATTTTCACATTTTTTTGTGGTTTCGGTTGGCGTTTGTATTTGAAACCCTCCTTTTTATTAACCATTTTCATGCTACATTAACAGTTAACTGCAAGCACAAGCATGAAATCTCTCTCCAGCTCCCCACGCCCATCCCTTTCATGCTTCCTAATGTTTTGAGAGTCTCGAACAGCTCTGATAAAAGTAAGTTGAAAGCAGACGCATTGGGAAAAAATATAAAGGCTCTTTGAACTCACTAGGGCATTGTAAACACATGAAAATACTCTACTTTCAACTTTTTAAGGACACCTTAAACAACACACCCCACCTTTAAATTGCAATATTAAGAAAAAGGACTTATTGGGCATATTGGACTTGTTTATTTACAAATAATTGGGTCTCCCGAGTACATCCCACCCACCCTAATCTCCTCACTGAACGAATTCTCTTATATAGTAATTTAGATATTTTTTCAAAGAATATTATTATGAATTTGAAAATGGTTAATGCATCACAAGCCCCCCACTCCTCCTTCTTGGTCTTAAAAATGATCAAATTGTGTTTATACGAGTGCACATGTTGTTTGTCTGCAGGTGTGGCTTTGTATGACTTTTATGTTCAGTGGTTGTTTCAGGGCACAGACTTAATCTCTACTATATCAGCACATCCACACACACACACACACACACACGCACAAACACAACGTTCTCCAATTCAATTAAAATTCAATTTACCTTCTGACAGTTGTTCAGAAGTTGGGAAGGATACAGTCTGAAGTACTGTTTTGTGATTTCTTTAATGAGCCTACACTGTTGTGCTCCACAAAGTAAATAAAATAGGATCAATATCCTTGCTTTTTTTATGAAGATGATGGCGCTTCTGCAGCATGTTAGGGAAAGTAAGCTCTATCAGCCTTTCATAGATAATTTAGGCAAAAAGAAAAAAATTGTGGTCCAAGAAGAAGTTAATCAAAGCAAACCTGTTGGTTTAATTTAAGTGACTAAACAAAAACATGGGACATGTTCTTTTATTACTGCATCACTAACTGTCTTACTTGTTAAAGGTTGCAATCTTTGTTTTTTTTCTGTGTGCCTTCTTGCAGACCGTGATGGAGTTTCGACATCCCAATGGTCGTTCTGTTAGCGTGTTATTACCAGAAAGGAGCCTATTGGTAATGCAAGGAGAGAGCCGTTACCTTTGGACGCATGGGTAGGTTCACTTCTGCTGGAGTAAAAGCTATTTAGCATAAACATCTGGTTATCTTGTTTAAAAAAAAAACAGAATCACCCCTCGTAAATTTGACATGATGCCTGTTAAGGACCTCCAAAGCTCTTCTTCTCCGACATGTAACCTTGGTGCCCTCAACAAACTCACCTTGAGCAAAAGGGACACTCGAACGTCTTTTACTTTCCGCAAGATCAGACTCGAACCTTGCTGCTGTGGTGAGCCTCACTCAAGTGCACAACATCCGATAATACAAGCGTATCTTTTTTACAAAATGTTATTATATAATATGATTTTGAACACATTCTAATGTAAACAAGCATGCATTGTCTAGCGCAGGGGTCACCAAAATTTACAAGCTGAACTGTATTGAACTGTTGCGCGTGTGACATGAAGTCACACACCACAACACTGCCATTGGGGCATACAATTGCACAAATAGGAGCGGGGGGTCACTCTCACTCTAACAGTGAATTTCACTGCTCTTCTGAATGAGCTGCTGCATGTTGACTCTTCTCTGCAGTATTCTCTTATTCTGTAGTCTGTGATAGAGTTGTGATTTATTTTCGAGAGAAGAACAGAGTGACAATCAGTTATCGCTAATTTTTGCTTTTGGTCAAAAAGTTACTTTTACACTGACATGCAAGGTCATAGTTTTTGGGTTGGTATTGGTGGGAGCAACTCATAACAAAACATAAGTCTCGTGTGAAATAGGGGAAAGGCACAGATGATGACGTTGGTCATTTTCTTTAGCGGTATAGCAGTGAGGAGGTAATATAAGCCTCTCTGCGCTGCTAGGTGAACGAGATATTGATCATCAATCTTTTTTTAGGGACGTGGTTGATCACATAATATTGGTGGGGACAAAACAATGATTTCTCGTTATTGGTGGGAACACGTCACCTCTGTCCATGCAAAAGATACACACTTGCCGACATGTCACCAATGATTACATTTGAAAACTGTAACGAATGGCTCTTGAAAGGGTCTGATTCTTGAGCTACTTGTTGAAGTTCATAAAACACCAAATTGCAAGAGAATTTGCACGTAAATTCAGCAAGCTGTTTTACGTTTGTATATCAAACCGCAACATAATGGACGAACAGAAAAGTCGGAGTGATTTTTTTAGACAATCAGAATACAGAACACAATGCACAATAAACAAACGCAACGTAGCAAAACCGCAAAAAGTAAACCACAATATAGCAAGGGATTACTTTATAGGCTTGTTCTAAGAGGATTCATTCAAAGCGGTTGTAATGGTGGACTGTGCAGCCCTTTGAGACTTTTGTGATTGAGGGCTATACAAATAAACATGACCTGACTTGACTTATCATGTATATAAAGACACTTTATGTTTGTGATTTTTTTTTATACCAGTTAACAGATACTACCAATTTAAAGCACCTCTCTATATATTTTCCATTATTTCCATTTTCAAATTTGCTAGAATGTCACAAGGATCCATCAAGGGGTGAGCTATTTTCAGAACTGGTCTTTGGTCTACCTTGTGCTCGCGGACAGCATGTTGGTTGAACTCAGGCTGAGTGGCTTAAACAATGCAAGATGTGCAAAATTAAGTAATGAATAAAATTCACCGAATATTGTAGGATAAAATTCTTACTGTTTTTCAGCTTTCCCCTCAACCTGTGATAGCCAAGGAGCTCCGGCTACAGGGCCTTCCCCTTCTCTTCCTCAAGGCCACGATGATGCGGCCCGTCTGGAGGAGGAGTACGTTCACCAGGTGTATGATGCTATTGCCCCGCATTTCAGCAGCACGCGCCACTCGCCTTGGCCGCGTGTGTGCCACTTCTTGTCCTCACTCTCGCCTGGAAGCCTGCTTGCTGATATTGGCTGTGGAAACGGAAAATATCTGGGTGTCAACTCGGAGGTCATTAGTGTGAGTGCCACTTATGTACCATACTATTAATGTCGGATTATTAGTACACATACTGGAAATCATAGATATCAGTAGTCATGATGGACACTTTTGTCCAGCCCCCATGTTGGCAATTTTGATGAAAAACTCAAAAACCAAACTTGAAAGAAGATATAATTTAAGATCATTCTGCCTTTCCAAGCACATGCATGATGTATTTGTGAAATCTAAAAATGTTTCGTGGGAACGAATAAGAGTGTGAATAATGGTCTAAGTTTATGCTGTTATTGATGTTGCAAAAAACTACTTTGCCGTTATTTTCTTCTCTAAGGGCCCGGTCACACAGCCGTTTGCGGCTGAATCACGGCCAGAAATTTCTGTCTGTGAGGCGAACGCTATTGGACGCTTTGAGATCGCCATGCAGACGAGATACAGCAGTGCTTAACACGCGGTCGGAAATTCACGCGCGGTTGGCAGCGCGAAAAAGTTTTGCGCTGCTCAATACCTTAGAGCACGGGTACACAGCCTTTCACGGGCGTATCGAGGCTGAATCACGGCCAGAAATTTCTTGGACGCTTTGAGACCGCCATATAGACGAGATACAGCAGTGCTTTACTCGCGGTCGGAAATTCACACGCGGTTGGCCACGCAAAAAAGTTTTGAGCTGCTCAAAACTTTGAGCACGTGTTAACCGCGGGCGGCACACGAGGTAATGACGCGGAAAAGACGCGGAACGACGTGCTCTGGCCGCGGCCAGGGCGTGGTTACACATGGGTAGGACGGGAAATTTCAGCGGGTAATCGTGGGTGGAGCATGGTAATAGCATGTTCTGCGCCTGTATCGCGGTGTTATTACGTGAAGTTAGAGTGTTACGCGTGTGACGGTCAAACGCCTTTCTCCGCGTATATACAGCGCGATTTGCCGAGCACACGTCAGTTGTGCTCGAGACGTCAAGGGGTGGACATGGATCCCCGTCACCGTGGTGACCTCGTCTTAATCCATTTTTATTTCTTGACATTTATTTTCATTTCATAACAAGATAATAAAATCAAAATGAAAAACTATTTCAATAATAACATATTGGCTTCTTCGGTGCCATAGCTTGAAATCTTGATCTTCACGGGACTGTGTCTTGAGCGGTTATGATTTCTGCAGCGCTGTGTTATGCCAAGAAATGCATCCCTGCCGAGATTTGCATCCCGTCGCTACTACAACCACTTTTACCTCGTTTTATCTCACTTTTATATCACTTTTAGGGAATGTAATGGCGAACATATAACCAAAACCACTTCGTCTTGCATTTGTTGGGAACGTAATACAACTTAAACCATTCCGTCTTTGTTTTTGTTGTGAACGTAATCGAACGGTAATGCACACCGTATATAAAATCCTCCCCCCCTCGCGTGAACGCGCATTCTGCTGCGCTTCCAACAAAAGCGATCTTATTCTATATAAAACGCTTATTAAAACAATAAAGCGAGCTAATTACCGTATTTTCCGCACTATAAGGCGCACCTAAAAGTCTTAATTTTTTTCAAAAGCTGACCATGCGCCTTATAACACAGTGCGCCTTATAGATAGATAGATAGATAGATAGATACTTTATTCATATATGGCTCAATATTAAATTCGCAAGGTCTCGCAACTTACTCAACGGCCGCCGACTTGATTTTACCCCGAACAAGGAGTAGTCCGCGGTGTATGCTGGGATTTATATACCGGCGTTTTATTGGCTAACCAATGTGTCAATCATCATTTGAATCGATCACTATTGGCTTAAGTTATTCGGAGCCTCGGATTGGCTAGATGCCCAAAACAAACCCTTCAATCGGCCGAGTTAAGCAATGGCGTAGCAAGTCCGCGGTGTATGCTGGGATTTATATACCGGCGTTTCATTGGCTAACCAATGTGTCAATCATCATTTGAATCGATCACTATTGGCTTAAGTTATTCGGAGCCTCGGATTGGCTAGATGCCCAAAACAAACCCTTCAATCGGCCGAGTTTAGCAATGGCGTAGCTTTATATACCGGCGTTTCATTGGCTAACCAATGTGTCAATCATCATTTGAATCGATCACTATTGGCTTGTTATTCGGAGCCTCGGATTGGCTAGATGCCCAAAACAAACCCTTCAATCGGCCGAGTTTAGCAATGGCGTAGCAAGCTTGCTACAATACGCCATAAAGAAACATGTTTCATTAGTCTGTATTTGTAAATATTTTACTCTCCTGGATTTACTTCACTCACGGTTGTAAGAAGACCATGATTGCGTATCATTAGTGAACGTGAGAACTTGGGTGAGTTATGCGGCTTTATATTTCCCGGTATCTTGTTTTAGAACTATCTTGATGTTGCTGTGATGAGTTGAGTGAATTAAACTCAATTCCAAGTGTTTATTGTCATATGCACAGTAAAGTTGTGAGCGAAAATAGAAACATAGAAATGTTTGGCATTTCTTGAATCCCAAGACTTTAACCTTCCGAATGATATTTGAAATGACGCATTTAAGTGACATCGTACGGACACCGCATCCGCACGTGTCTACGACACGTATTTGCTTCTTTGCAAGCTTTGGGAATGTTAAGGGGGTAATCAGTTGGACTGAATCATCTGACTGTTTTGTCGACGTTCCCATTGTAGCGCCTTATAATCCGGTGCGCCTTATCTATGGAAGATATAGGACCAAAAACTATTTTTTGGGGGTGCGCCCTATAACACGGTGCGCCCTATAGTGCGGAAAATACGGTATAACAATTGGGAGATCCTAGTCTATATAACGCGTTTATTTAAACAATAAAGTGCCATCGTATTCTACAAAATGCGTTTGTTAACGCGGATGAAAAAGTCACCAATGTCAATGCACGCTTCCAACAAAAGCGATCGCAGCAGAATGCGCGTTCACGCGAGGGGGGGGGGGGGGATTTTGCGTAGGAGTCGGATTTGGGCACAACACCGGCTCGGGAGCTTTTATACCCGTGGTCCACACGAGAAAATGACGCGGAAATGACGCGATGAGGAAGCGGAACAGTCGCCGGCGTCTGTTTTGCGGGCATACCACCGATGAACAGCAGGTTGGCCAATTTTGCGCATTTTCCATCGCCGGCAACCACGGGCAAAAAATTTTTTTTTACCCGCGATACAGACGCAAACGACTGTGTGACCGGGCCCTTAAGTGCTCATGTTAGCCTTTTTGTGTGGCAGGTGGGATGTGACCGAAGCAGTGTCCTTGTCCAAATCTGTGCTGAGCGAGGCTTCCAGGCATTTGTTTCTGATGCCCTCTGTGTTCCATTCCGAACAGCTTCTTGTGACGCCTGCATCTCTATAGCGGTCATACACCACTTTTCCACACCGGTGTGTAGTCTTTTTAAAACTAGACTAGCAGTAACACATACTAACTGACTCAAATATAACTACAGTAATCCCTTGCTTTTTTGGGGGGGGCCCAATATGTTTTCTGTTGCTAACCAAAAGGTAAATGAAGTTTTCCATAACGTCCTCGTGAGGGCGTCAAGTATCACGTGAAGTAAGGTGGATCGTGTCCTTAGTCAATACAGTTGTTCAATATTACAAGATTATTTTTAAAACAATAATTTAACAGGACAGAAGTTATTTGTAAAAAAAAAAAAAAAAACATTTTTTTAAGTACAATACGTTTATTTTTCAAACAAATACTTGAGTCTGTAAATTGGGTTTGTTCTTTGGTTTCAATGTATCGTAGAGTATTTAATGAACAAATAAAAGTTTCTACTTGTCGAGCTTTGACTATTGCAAGGCTTTTTTTGGAATGCAAAAAGGGATTACTGTAATTACAAACATTTCTCTGCATTTCTATAACTTAAATGACTTAATTTTCCTGGAGAATATTTGAAAATGTTTGTGAATGATTCTGTTGTAGGAGCGTCGCTTGACCGCTGTGAAGGAGTTGGTAAGACTTTTAAAGCCTGGGTGCCGTGCTCTCATCTATGTCTGGGCGTTTGAGCAAGAGTACAAGCAGCAGAAGTCCAAGTACCTAAAAGATTGCAACTCTAAAAACAATAAATTAGAAGACAACCATGAGCCTGACAGAAAATTAAGCACCCATGCTGGAAGTAGCTTTGAAGATAACAAAAAGAGACCCTGCAATGATTGGAAAGTGACTGACAACAAACTTAGTGTTCATATTAATCGCACAGCTTTCAATTCTCAGGACGTTCTTGTTCCTTGGCATCTGAAAGAAGGAAAAAGAAGTGACTCAGGGGAGGGGAGGAAACATGTCGATAAAACAAAATATAAAAAGGCAACTAAGGATTCATGTCCAGACATGAGTGACTCTAATAATAAAACAGACAAAAATGTCGACGGTGTGTCAGAGCAACAGGGCGGCCGGCAGCCGGTCTTCCACCGTTATTACCATGTGTTCCAGCAAGGAGAACTGGAGCAACTGTGTGAGCAGGTCGAGGGAGTCCATGTACAGAGTAGCTACCATGACCAGGGCAACTGGTGTGTCATTTTACAAAAAGATCCCAGAAGCTGACATTTACTATAGGATCTAGGTTTCTGGAAAAGTAAAGTGCAATCAAATACTTATCCAGGGGAACTTCACATGCCTCTGCAAAAGCATAAATAATTGTGTTTTTTTTTGTTTGGCTTTTAATGTTTGTTTATAAGGTGAGCGAGATAGTTAAATTGAGTTTTTGTTTTTATAAAGCTGTATGGAATTTTGAAATTTATTGCCTCGTGTCATCATGGTCATCATTGCAGCCTCTGTCAGCTTTATTCAGTCAGCTTGATCCAGGAGAACCTCACCTACCTCTGCAAAAGTTGAAATGTTAAAGCAGAAATAGTTGTTTCTTTTTATTTTTTGCTTTTAATGTTTAATTATAAAGTGAGATGAATATTAAATTGAGTTTTTGTTTTTAATAAAGCTGTATGAAATTTTGAACTTTCTTGGCTCGTGTCATCCTGGTTATCATTGCTGGTTAATATTATGCGCGTAAATGCGTGCATTTCTTCGACGCTCCCAAATAAATTATTTTTATCTTTCTTAAAGCCCCATTGTGTAATATTTGACCACTGTATTTCACTGTTGTCTAATGCAAACACAAACCAGTTCCACAGAGCACAGCGTAGCAGAAGGATCTCAGTCAAACATGGCTATGACTTCTAGTTAGGTATTAGGTAGTTACTCTCTGTAAAAGACATACACGTTTCTTGACCTATGCTTTTTTTAAATACAAATTAACATTGGTATGATAGTTCATGTATTCTGCTTAGTTTTGAAATTAATATATATATTTTTAACTGAATCAAAGTTTTTTTGTACCACTAGGAAGCACTCAATATTACACACTGTCCCTTTAAAGGTTGGGGGAGAAGGATTCGTTTGAGGTTTCCTTAAAAAGTAGCAAGTCGAACATAAAGTATGTGTTAACAATGCCCAACTGAGTTTGAAGAGCTTTTGTAAAAAACAAAAAAAAAAACACCGCGTGTTTCTGCTTTTATCTTTCAGCTGTTCTGGGACACGCAACACATTACGAAGATTTTGCCCTAAAACTAACATCTCAATATAATGTTTATGTTTTTTTTAAATTATTTTGTTCATGTACAAGAAAAAAATAAAAAAGTAAGACCATAGCTTAAAACATATTTAACGAGCAGATACTGAGGATAAGTGGTGCAGCTGATGAGATGAGATACATTTTAAGATAAAATTACAGTAGCCTATAGTAAAAGTTGATATAATAGGTTGAAAATATAGTAATATCCAATATTACCAGAAAATTACTGATCAAAATGAATAACCCAGCCTTTGAGGCCACAAATGAAAACGATTTATGCAACGCACTGATTAAAGCTTCAACTACAAAAAAAAACGAAACATTATCGTTGAAAGGGGATTACTTTTTGAACATTTTTGGCGAACTGTGTTGAATTTCAGCTACCGAAGCCTCCCTGTGTGGAGTTTGCATGTTCTCCCCGTGCCTGCATTGGTTTCCTCCGGGCACTCGGGTTTTGTCCTGAGGTGTGAGCGTGCGAGTGAGTTGTCTGTCTCTGTGTGCCCTACAACTGGCAGGCAACCAGTTTAGGGTGTCCCCTGCCCACTGCCTGAAGATGGCTGGGATGGGCTCCAGCACCCCTGCGACCCTACTGAAGATAAGTGGTGCAGATAATGGATGGATGATTTTTTTTTTTTATGGGAAAAGTGTGTCTTGGATCAAAGAAGGTAAAGAAACACTGCATTTCAAAGTAATTCCAAGAGGGCGAGGTCGTTCAAAGAGTGCCATAATTCAATCAATATTTTATTAGGTTTTTGCACCCCTGGGTTTCCATACATTAGTCATTAAATATGCAAGGCATTTCTGTGATTTTATTTAATTTTAAATGTATGTAACGAAAGTCCTCGAGGCTGCGTTGCTACTGAAGCTTTGGTCGTCTATTTTGTCTTCGCGTTAAGTCACCAGAGTGGGAGACAATAATGTACAAATAACGGTTTCAATCACTCTATCTAGAACTTATCCTCGGTCACACTTTCCTACCGACGTAATATTCACAAATTATTAGGAAATATGGAACCTGTGAAGACGGAAGAAAAATTTCACAAGTGTTAGAATCGGCATAATTTCACTCAGTGATTAAATCACATTTAGAAAAACAAAAAACAAAAACAAATGTGAACTGACAGACGTAAAGATTATGTCGTAAACAATTCGCGACACATCCCTTACGGCAGCGTCATGGCTACGCAGGGTGTTAGTTTTGAAAGTTCAAGCAGTATAGCTGATAGAAAGGAGAGTAAACGACATGCACGACAAGAAGCTCTTGAAACGGTAGATTTTAACAATATTCAACAAATTTTAAATTAGAAATGTGACTCGCAGTGCCAGTTACTCGTCCCTGTCCCAGCTAGCTATAGGCTAATGGCTAACGTCACCGACTGCATACAAACATGAATTAAACTGAAAGGACCCACAAGTTGTGTTTTGTGATGTTTTATGTCTGGCCATGTTTACACTTCGTTTAATCTTCTCGTTTTCAATATGGATTTCAGCGCCGTGTCCCTTCACAAATATGATTATGCCTCTGCAACCATAAGGGATTTAATCTCTAGTTTTTTTCTACACGATCAAACAAGCGCACTTTCGTTTAGCCAAAAGCAAAATCTTCAATTTGTATATATTTTTCAAAATGTTATCGATTCATTCTTTATTTCCTCTGTAGGCCAAGAAACGGTATGACAAAGAGGAGAGGAGGAAAGAGCTCAAGAGGCAGAGAGGGGAAGACACTTGGATGCTCCCTGAGGTCACCAACAGATTAAAGGAAATTGAGGAGGTAAGTCACCTTTTAATAACGTAAAATAACCGTTCACTTGCTAAAGGCTACGACAAGACGTGTTTTGTTTGGTTTGGGCTCTTTTTTTGGGGGGGCACAGCACAGAAAATTCGAACTGCTAATTCAAAAAGGAATAACGAAATATTTGCACAAAATCGCTGTACAATACAAGGTCCATTGTGAAACAACAATTTGCTTCCAGATTGTGGACACATTTTTGGTTTTATTGCTTCCTCAGAAGTAAAACTCAGTATAAATAAGTATCTTGTCTATCTAGCTCTCTTGCTATCTCTCAATCTATACATATACTATTGTTATATACAGTATATACATATACTATTGATTCATAAACATACTATCGTTATATTACTGTGTCACTTAGGCACCAAAGCAATTTCAGTTTGCTTTAAACTAAATTTACTTTTGGACAACCTAAGCTGCCACAACCACTCTCATTTTTGAAACTACGTTTGAATGGCATTTCAATAGTCCACTGCCGTATAGAATAGAATATGTCTTTATTGTCATTGTTACAACATGGGATATGCTGTGACAACGAAATTGGACGACTCCAGTTCCACATTTACAGTGAGGATAAGGAAACAAAGAGATAAAGGAACAAAGAACTAACTGACTTTGTTGTAAGTAGGCTTTGTTTTCCTCCAAGGGGGGGTGATGAAGGGGGTGAGGGTCAAACAGAGTTGCTGGATACAACCGGAATGTTTGATGTTTGATCTTACATTACACATAGTCCAGTGTTTTTTCCGAATTGCTCAGTCCACAATTGAATGGATTTGGGAGTACAGTCCATAAACATGCCCGATAAAGCTCCGTTGGGGTGTGCAAGCTACTGTTTATTGATAAGCGGCAGGAGATTTAGCGCTATGCTAACCTTAGCATCCGGTGAAACGGTAGCGGTGTAAAGTAAACAGCAAACACAAAGACCACAGTTAACTCTCCCGGTACATAGAAGGGTCTGCATGACACTGCTAGAAACTCCATATCATTGTTTTCAAAAGTAAAGAATAGAATAGAATAGAATAGAATATACCTTTATTGTCATTGTTACAAATGGGCTAACATATTGTGACAACGAAATTGGGCATGACACTCCAGTTTTACACATAGTGAGGGTATGAGCAAGAAGATAAAGGAACAGAGAAGATAATGTTATAAAACAAGGGGAATAAGGCTATAGTTATAATTTACATGGTATTTACACAACAATGTCAGCATGTGGGATGTTACATACAGGGTTGTCGTGATAACGTTGTATCGTAACGGTTGTGCAATATTGCATTTGGTGCAAAGTCATCATGGTGCAAAAATAGTCCGCATATACATTGGTGCAAGCATAGACATCATAGTGCAAAAAAAGGAATGGTCAGACATTGTGCAATTTGAGCATTAAACGTAGTGCAGTCGACATGTGCAAGAACAAGACTTGAGTAACATTATTTTCGTATGAGGTAGTGTTGGCACGAGTTTTCAGTTGTTTGTGCGGTGTCTGTTTAGGGTGGTAATGGCTGTGGGGAAGAAACTGTCTCTGAGTCTGTTCGTTTTTGCTTTGTGTGACCTGTAGCGCTTGCCGGAAGGCAGCAGGTCGAAGAGATGGTGGCCGGGGTGAGAAAAGTCCTTGACGATGTTTTCTGCTCTGCTGAGGTAGCGAGAGCAGGCAATGTCCTCCAGACTGGGCAGAGAGCAGCCGACGATTCTCTGGGCTGTTTTTATGATCCTCTGGAGCTTTTTCCTGTCTGCTGCTGTGCACCCCGCATACCACACCGTGATGCAGTATGTTAGGATGCTCTCCACTGTGGCTTTGTAGAAAGACACCTGCAGCTGCTGTTTTAGGTTATTTTTCCTGAGCAATCTCAGGAAGTGCAGTCGCTGCTGGGCCTTCCCTACCACCGCTCTGGTGTTTGCAGACCAGGAGAGGTCGTCGGCGATGTGCACGCCCAGAAATTTGAACGAGTGGACTCTCTCTACGCAGTCTCCTTTTATGATGAGTGGTGCTGGATTCCTGCTATTCCTTCTGAAATCCAGAATCAGTTCTTTTGTTTTTGTTGTGTTCAATATGAGGTGGTTTTCCGAGCACCACGTTGAAAGTGACTCAACCTCATCCCTGTATGCCGCCTCGTCCCCTTCAGAGATGAGGCCGATCAAGGTGGTGTCGTCAGCAAACTTAATAATAGTGTTTGTGGGGTGGATAGAAGATGTTATTTAGTGTTTGATTACCATACACAAAAAAAAAGGAGTCTGCTGTCGTGAAGGGGTACAGAATTTGAAAAACAAGTACTCCTCAGATGCTCAAAACAAATATTTGTTTGATTTTAATTTGATCATAACTCAGAAAAAAAAAATATATATATATATAACTTCTGTTGATTATTTGAAAATTGATTACGCCTTGATCATTGATTCATTTGGTGAAATTTACTGTGACACAATATGTTGAAAGTTTTCAGTCACAGCTGAACACTGATATCAGTTTGAGTAATATCTTTCGAAGACACACAACTTTATTAAGTTTACCAACAATATCATATTTCTCATTAAAAATTGCAATTACCTAACACATGCACCTAGGGTTGCAAGGTTTTCGTCAGGCATATTTTTCACTTCATTTATTGGAAAACTGTTATTGAATGGAAAAAATAGTATTTATATCTTTGACTCATTATGGAATTTTGTTGCTGCTTAATGTTATAGCACTACTTTTTCATTGCACTATTATTAGAATGCAATTACAACTTAGGCCAGACTCCAAGCACTAGCTTGTAAATATTCTTGCCTATTTATTCTGACAGTATTATCCTTCTCTTTTAAGTCTTTATTACTTATTTTTATTGTTTACTTTGAAGTACAGGTAAGATAAAGCCTAAAAAAATCCAGCCTAGCCCGACGTGGCTCGTGGGTAAACCCAAAGCTTTACTTCACTGCCGAAGTAAACCCGAAGTGTGCGTTTCAGCAGAAGTACGCTGTTTCGGTTTTACTTCAAGCCAAGTTTTAAATCAAGTGTGCCGGGCGGGCCCTTGCCCGAGATCTTACCTTTATTCTGGAATAAAATGTCTAATATCATTCTAAACAATGGTTACCATATAATTAACAATGACAAGAAGAAAAATACTAATATTTGAGAAAATATATAGAGATCATGAAAGCCAATATTACAAATTATGTTTTGCGAAATGAGGCACTTAAAACTGAAATACAATTTTTGCTTTTGAGGTGCATCTGTAATATAAATTTGGCCTGCATCAGCCTGAAAATGTCCAGGTACTTTATTTCGGATATTTGATGCGTAATCTCTCCGGTTCTCAACTCTATGGTCCTAAAATGACAATTTTCAGTGGTATGTCCAATTAATAGGACTGCAAAAGTAGACTAATGAGCAATACCAAACTTATACTAAATGCATTTCTAAACGGAACTTCGGAATAATCAAGCAGTTAAAAATTCCCAAACTTTAAATGTTTCACACGCATTTCCATACAGGAAACCTCAGTTAAAAGCAAGAAGAAAAAGGAGAAGAAATCCAGAAAGAAGGACAAGAAAAAGAAAGCCAAGAAGAAAAAGGAGGTGACAGAAGCTGCAGATGGCTCAAGTGATAGTTCAAATGTGAGAAAAGGAAACCCTTCAATCTTTTGTATCCCAAAAAATGTCATACTTTTCACAATATTGACATATTGTTCTACAGCCTTCCTCATCAAATATATTTTAAGATGTGCTTTATTACTCAGGATTCAGCTGATGAATGGGTTGAAGCTGAGCCCCAGTCACAGTCTGTAAAAGACTGTAAGGTTGCAGAGAAGCCCAAGTCTCAAGAGGGGAAAGTCGACGCAAATATCCAAGTACTGTATACATTTAGATCCCAACAGTGTTCAAGAATATGGTTGAAACCCATAATGGGTTATTTAGAGACTTTTTAATGATTATGTTTCTTTTTACATCTATTGATTTATTTTTTATAGCGGGATGAATGGATGACCGTTGATTATTTGGCCATGAAGACCACATCGATGGCAGAGAAGAGAGCTGAAAGAGATCGGAAGAAAGAGGAGGAGCAGACAAAAGCTCATGCCATAGAACAGGTGCGTACACTTTTTTCTTCATCTTCCTGATGCAGAAATGCGTACAATGTCATCTGCGTAGGAGTAAGCTACGGTGTCAATTTTGCTTACCTTTTGGTTGCTAGAGTAACAAAGGGGGAAATAAGTGATCCAGTTTTTTTTCCAAATATAGTTTGTCGACATAAAATGTAGACTACACTAAAAACACCAGATTTGTTTGTTGTATTCGTCAACCATTCTGCCAAAACCACATGGCAATTTGTTAAATGAATACCTTTCTGACCTCAATGAATTGCCTTTCAACTTTTTGGATGATGGGAAATGTAAGAAGAAATTATTCATCTGTGTATCTGATCAGTTTAATGTTTATTAGACACTCAAAGTAAGAAGATAAGACATTGGATTTTGAACTTGCAAGGAGAACGGGGAAAGAACCCAAACCTTGGATATGAGATTCCAACTTGTTCTAAATTCCCTCTTCTGGGTCATTTATTTTTATTAAATCTCCCAGTTTACAAAAGTAGATCCGCTAAAAGGTGTGGGTATCAAAGAACAGCAACATTATTGGCCTATAGTAACGATGATGTAAACAGTTCATAATAGTCGAAAGAATATTGTGCACCAACAGTCATAATACCTAACTGGCATCTATGCAATCTTATTTGCATGTGTCTAATATTAAAAACAGAATACAATTATCAGTATCTAACTGGTGTGTTTTTATCTTCTACTTTTAGGCTGGTTTGCACAAATTAGAACTCAATCCGTACTGGAAAGATGGTGGAACTGGTTTACCCACAGAGGAGATGGCTGCTACTGCTGCAAAAAAAGGTAAATTGGCTACATTTGCTAATTTGAGATTTGGTAAGCTAAAACTGTGTGAGGGCTGACTATTCAGCCTGTCATTCTTTGAACAATCTTTAATAAATTCACCCTCCCTAAAAGGTTTGCAGTGCTTGGCGATCAGCGGCGCGACCTTGTAGCTCGCCTTTGTAGCATTTTCATTTGACTCGCAGGGTCTTGTGAAAAAGCACCACTGTGCCGTTAAAACAGCCTCCAGTTGCTTTACCTTTTAACAGCGTTCGTTTCCACTTGGCTTTTAGTTGTTTTGTCTGGCAGTGGCTCTTGATATTATATTCTTTTGAAAACAGCCAGTGTCTCTTTGCAAATAAGGCAGATTTGTTATACGTTGGCCTACTTAAACTGATCTAGTTTCCCCGAAAATTTTACAGTTGAAAAATGCATGTCAGCCAGGACACCATGAGATAATATGCAATAAAAAGTTAAATAAGGCCATTGTAATCACTGAAGATAAATATAAATAAATCACCTTGGGGCTGTTTTTTACAAATCTTAAATTTAGAATAAACATCACTCAAGAAGACAGATTGATATACGTAACCAGTCCTAATTTTAGTCCTATTTGTTAGTTCCTATGCACAACATGCTAAAGCCCTTTGCACGCCTTGCCATTCGCACGCTATGCCACCGGCAAATATCATTTTGCTTATGGCACTTTTTAGGGGAAAACAGTGCGGCGGCAATAGCTTTGAATATCCAACATGTTTGATAATTTTGACCCTCAAGAGTGTGTGGCACAGAAAAAAACGTCAACCTGCTCTTTTCCACAAGACATGCGCTTTGAATGCAAAACATCGTGGTGACGTCTGTAAACATTGATTTCAAACAAGTATGTCATTTGAGGCATGTTTTTGCCAACATTATTCATATAATGCATAACCGAAGCAAACGGGAGGTTTGACAGTACTTTAGAAAATGTACTCATGATATTTGATTTTTTTTTACCCACAAAATGAGTCCTCAATTCATACATCTGAATTGAATAGCATGTGAAGCTATCTATCAAAACGCTACACTCTTTTGTGTCATCAGCTTTTGTGTCATCAGCTTTAATATCAGGTTAGTGAATTTTCTTTTATTGCTCGAGGAACGATAACGAGGAAATGGTCTGTTGCCGTGTCATCCGCAAGTGAAAAAAAAACACAGGAAGAATACTGTTCATGTCTGTGTTGCAATCTGGCATTATTCTCCACAGTATGGTTGCCCTGGTGCTGTCATCTAGAAATATAAGCCTCACACTTTACGCGACAAAGCCCTCATTTGCATTTCCTTTCGGCCTAGTCAAAAATATCTACTCATCTTCGTAATTGCCATTTTAAATGGTCGCATAGTCTAGACGTAAACAACCAGAGCAGAAATGAAAACGGCACATCTAAAAACAGCTTTAGCTGTGCGGGGCCATGTCTGCAGCCAAAGAAGTGGACGCCAACTTCCTGTTGCAGTTGGTTCCAGGCATGTTGCCTGGCTTACAAATGAAAATGTATTCCACTAAAGAAAATGTTTACTTCAATGAGAAACTTTTTTCAGTTTCAGTGGTGAATGATGGTGGTCTCAGCTGGCTGAGGAAGAACTACCAGCGGATGAAAGAGCAGGCTGAGAGAGAGCAGCGCAGCCTGGATGATGTGGTGGCCGACAGATATGGAGTAAGGACCGATAAACAGCAGTTTTCACGCATTTCACTTTATTCTGAATCATTACAAACCAGCTGCAGTTAACACAAAGACACAACCTGTTTGCTAGATCCCAATATTTCATGTTTTGTTGTGTTTACAGTCAATGAAAGAATTTCAGCAACGACTTGCTGAGGCAGAAAAAGCTGTTTATGGACATGAAAGCAGAAGAGAGGACATGATGTTGAAAGGCAGGCGGTCGGAATGGAAAGAAAGCCGACAAAGGTGGCGCAAAACAGGAGACCAAATGGAGAGAGATCAGTGGAGGAGACATGAAAGAGACTCATCACCTTCTTCCCGGGAGAGATGTTTTGAGAGGGGAAGTTATCGAGGAGGTGAGGGAGCTCAAGATTGCCAAAGAGACCCAAAAGAGTTTAAAGAGAAGAATAGAGAGAAGGAAAGGGATGAAGATGGAGAGAAAAAAAGGAGTGAGCGCCCATCTTTTCTTGGGTCCCCGAAAGACTGTTTTACTAAGCCCACGGATGATGACCCCATACGTGAGTTATTCGTATCCCTTACTGATATATTTCTTTTAATACAACAACCCTTAATGTGGCACACATAATATTTGACATTTTACTGCATTTTTCAAAAAAACAATTGGGTGCGCAGATGTCAAACTCATTTTTGCTCTGGGGCTGGATCCAGACTTAGCGTTCTCAGGCGGGTTGGATCGGTTAAATGTAAATTTAACATTTTTAGCTTAACATATTTTTTTAGTATTATGCTTTATCATTCAGATAATTTTAGTAGCTCAGGAGGTAGAGCGCTTGTCTTGGGATCAAGAGATTGTAGTTCGAATCCCGGCTCCTCCGTGTTACATGTTGAAGTGTCCTTGGGTAAGACACTGAACCCATAATGCCCCCAATAAGCAGGTTGGCGCCTTGCATGGCTGCACGGCCGCTATTGGTGTGTGAGTGTGGGTGAATGGGTAAATGTAAAGCACATTGTAAAGCACTTTGGGAAGTCTTCATTGACTTGAAAAGTGCTACATAAATGCAGATCATTTCATTTAATTTACCATACATATTATTATCATGAATGACGAGGGATCTTTTGTAAGCATAAAACATTTATTTATAAACAATCAGGGGGAAAATATTTTTATATTGGGCATTGAATGCAATAACTGGTTCATTTTAACAATTGATTGAATGCAGTTTTACACTTGTACCGACTCACCGCGGTTGCTTTAATTGTCATACGTGTTTGAAATGTATGAAACAAAACAAAACAAAAAAAAAACGTTTCAGCAGTGCATGGGCAATAAGATTAGACTTCATCAGATAATCATTTTAGGCTGCGCCTACTAAAGCTGAGATTTTATCCTTTACCACCCTCTAGCGGCCCGAGCAAGCATTTGGTTTGCATAATTTTATAGAATCATAACCTTTGACAGAAATGACCCAGAGACTTGCTTGTTTTTTTACATACTCAAAAATGTATTGTGTGCCCAAATAAATCATCCAAACGAGCTGGTTCTGGCTGATCTAAATGGTGACAACAAATTGCGTTATTATTGAGCAGTATTTATCACAACCTCACGATGTTAGAAAATAGGCAAAAGAGGTGAAGATAAGTTTATATATGTTTTTTTTCTCCCTTTTCATGTGCAGCTTTTCAGCGCTCTTCCCATAAAGCTCAGTCTTCTGTGGGATTTTTGAAACCCACCCTTGACGGTACATTTTGTCCACAAGCAACAGTTACAAAAGCCTGGAAGAAGAGTGGCGCTCGTGAACCCAGTACATCAGAAAACACACCAATGGAGCAATTGCAAGATGCTGCAAAGCTAACACCTTCTGCTCGTGACAACATGGCTGCTGCATCTCCAAAATCCAGGTCAATTGCCTTTATATACAGTAGAAGGACAAATGTGTCGTACATGTTTCACTGTAGATTTTCTTTAAGGTGTCATTGTATTGTAGATTATTTCTTTGTTTTTCTGATTGGCCAAGAAGCAAGTGTGACTTTTTCAGAGGTTTAGCAACTAAATAGAATAACTAACAAAGAATGTATTATCAAATTAATTTCCGTTAAATTTTGCAAGTGATTATTTGTCAGTTATCTTTAGATGACAAATTCACCCAAGTCTGACAGTAAATGTTTGCAAATTTCTGTTGTCTTTTATGATAGTGTTAAAAAACTTTTACTTCTTATAGAACATCTTTTAAATGTCAGTCGGGCAAATGTCACTTTTTTTCCCCTTTTGAGAAATTTAATATTGTGCAAGCCACACTTGCGTATTCGATTTATTACAAATGATTACCCATCCTAAATATGAAACTGCTTGATAGTTTTTAAAAGTCATTAAGTCAATTTCCAAGGTAGCTAGATTTCAAGCCTTTGCCGGGGATTTTTATTACTTTGGAAAACAATGAACAATATTTTTCACTGTTTTCTGACATATTATTGACCAAAGCATTTAACAAAACTATAAATCATGTCTTTATTTCACAAGGTAATTTGAAGTAAGAATCTGTTAACGAATACTCAGACTGAATAGTCATTCTTCTTATCCACTACATTGTTTAATGGACCAAAATCAATTATATGTTTATAAGATTTTTTGCTGCAACCTAAATATTCTCAAATGTAATTTTCATAAAATTGGGGCTGCAAGCAAGCTGTTACATCCTCCGTTTTTGACATGTCATCTTATAACCAGCTCAGTAGCCTAGATGGTAGTGTGCCCGCTTTGAGACTGGGAGGTCGCTGGTTCGCGCCTCGGCCGAGACATACCTAATTGGTATAATGGCGGCGCCCTCTGTTTGGCTGCGGCTGCATCGACTCGCTACAACGGGTCAGGTGTATCGACATTTCGTTCTGTGTACATTGTTACAAAGAATGACAATACAAAGGAAATTATTATATTATTATTACCTGAGTAACGATACTAGGAAAGATACTATTACATATCCTGTCAAAAAGTCTGTGCCTGTTTTAAGAGCACTGTGTCCATCTTCGTACTATTTAACTTATCCTAAAAAAGCAAAACATTTTGCTCAGAATTTCCTTGATAATTTGACCTTTTTGTGTCACAGAGTACACCAATGTGTTTTTTGTTAAACCTGTGGCTTTTTTACGGTACTCTTTATTTTCCTCCAAAGATGTTATAGTTATTTAACAAAAATAAGTTAGAAGAAAGACCCACAATTGCATTTGCCACCTAAATTTGCAATGTCACCTGCATGATTTCAAGTAATGACATTCTCATTTCAACTTTTTTTTTTTACCTCAATCCAACCGTCAATAACAATTTCATAGCCAGCTATACCTTCAACACATATAAAAAAGCATCAGAATTAACCTCATAAAATGGCAATATTATTTAAGAATATAGCCTCATTTTATTCACCAAAATCCTTATTATTTGTGCAAAAATCCATTCTCCTTACTTTCCTTATGAATATTTCAATAACTCTGTCATACAGATTCTATGCGTTTCAGTTTAATCAAGAAGTTCTTTTTTCTTGCCATCGAAGCTAATGCTGAAAGTCGAGCCTGTTCTTTCTCGCATCAGCTTTTTTCGTTTTAGGGCTTAAAATGTCCAATTGACACAGCAATTTTTTCTTCACATTTTCATTGTGATACTTACCGCCCCCTGGCCAATCATTGTTTTTAAAACTGCTGATGTTTCCCAAGGCCTGCTAGCAGGTGCTAACTCGCCAGCTTAAAATCTGACTGGCTAATCTAACAGTTTTGTCGAACACTGATGATACGCCTCGGGGCCTTCAGGAGTCTTTGTGTAGGCCTCCAAGCAGATTACTAACCTTGGAAACAAGTAATGGCTGAAATGTGATGCGTTAAATGCTTGCATATGAAAGCACATATCTGGAAGCAGCACAGCCAGGGGGAAAGCAATCAAAGGAAGCTGACAGACAATTTGGAATTATTAAATAATTATTAATGGGGAAAATTTAATCAACCCGAAAGGCGCTTGCAGCAATCTAGGCCTATTACATTCAGCAATGAGCAGTGCACCAACCCACAATGTGGATTTTCAGGTGGCAATGAATCATGACACTCAAACATTGTAGATGATTGCAAAAAGACAATTGCATAAGGGTTTCTCCCAGAAAACATTATAAACCTGGTGGTCAGGGAGTTATTAGATTGGGAATATAATTCGACAATTCTATTTGCAACTCGGTGGGATGGCTTATGACTCTGTTTTAGGATGAAAAAAACACCTGTAAATAGGGCAGAGAATTTAAACATTGTTTGAAAATTGCTATTATTGAAAGCCTTGTGGGCTAAGGGCCCGGTCACACAGCCTTTTGCGTCTGTATCGCGGGTAAGAAAATGCGCAAAATTGGCCAACCCGCTGTTCATCCGTGGTATGCCCGCAAAACAGACGCCGGCGACTGTTCCGCTTCCTCATCGCGTCAGTTCCACGTCATGTTCGCGTGTGGACCACGGGTCTAAAAGCTGCCGAGCCGGGCTATAGAAATCATTACCGCTCAAGACACAGTCCCGTGTAGATAAAGATTTCAAGCTATGGCACCGAAGAAGAAGCCAATATGTTATTATTGTAATGGTTTTTCATTTTTATTTTATTATCTTGTTATGAAATGAAAAGAAATGTCAAGAAATAAAAATGAATTAAGACGAGGTCACTACGGTGACGGGGATCCATGTTCACCCCTTGACGTCTCGAGCACAACTGACGTGTGCTCGGCAAATCGCGCTGTATATACGCGGAGAAAGGCGTTTGACCGTCACACGCGTTACACACGCTCATTCACGTGATAACACCGCGATACAGGCGCAGAACAAACGTGCTATGACTGTGCTCCAACCGCGATTACACGCTAAAATTTCGCGTCCTACCCGCGTGTAACCACGCCCTGGCCGCGGCCGTAGCACGTCGTTCTGCGTCTGTACCGCGTCATTACCACGTGTGCCGCCCGCGGTTACCCGTGGTCTAAAGTTTTGAGTAGCGCAAAACCTTTTCGCGCTGCCAACCGCGTGTGAATTTCTGACCGCGTGTAAAGCACTGCTGTATCTCGTCTGTATCGCAATCTCAAAGCGTCCAACAGCGTCTGCTTCACGGGCAGAAATTTCTGGCCGTGATTCAGCCTCGATACGCCCATGAAAGGCTGTGTGACCGGGCCCTAAGATATGAAACTCTGTATATAAAATAATATCCTATGAATGATATGGGAGGTTTTTACCACTTTTTGCATCCGGCATAATATTCCCTATAAATCCATGATAAATGTAGCGTCACATATCAAATATTGGAAGGAAATCTGAGTTTTGGCGCAATCCTTGCCTTTCTAAATCTGTCTCTCTGTTTGCTTCAAGTGAGAGTGAAAGTGATGAAGAAGAGATTCCACTTCTCTCTGAGGAAGAAATGAACAAACTCGGTGCCAAACTGGTAAAAGCTGAGATAATGGGTAACACAGTAAGTTGGCAACTTGCATTTTAAGATTCAAATATATAATGTGTAAAATTACAAATGCACCCACTGTAAATGGCCAGATGACAGATTGAGTTGATTTTTTTAAATTTGTAATTTTATTTAAATAATTAAAACCAAAATTAAATTACGAAAAATACATACATTAAAATTCCAATGGAGAATAGATTTCAAGAAATGCAAAATATCACCGCCCAAATTAGTTTTTTTCCACAATCACCCCTTTTTTGGTAGAAAAAGACAGTAGTCATATCATGGTTTCATTAATGAATTGATATTTAGAATTACATAAAGGGTATATATATATATATATATATATATAATATGTCAGGTATTTTGTAGGAGAAAATACAGTACTTTAACATTACTGTGGAAATAAATTTCAAGTAATTAGCAAAATACCCCCAAAAAGATATTCGTATACATTATGATTTCCTCAAATGTATTGGAACATGTGTATTTAGATATTTGATTGTTTTAAAATCCATACAGCTTCACCGTATCTAAATTAAAAAAGTATTTCTAACATAGAAGGAGACTTTGGGTTTGAAATTATCCATGAGTACTCCAAAGTGCATTTTTCTTTAAAAAAAATAATATATTCTTTATTTGCACTGTAACTCAGACTACTATAATCCCTATAGGATACTGTACATGAATAAACACATAATTTTGTGACTGTTTTTCTATAGGCCATGGTTGAGAACCTGAAGGCACAGTTGGATGCAGCTCACAAAGCCAAAGAGAGCCACATTGCACGAAAAAAGCTTCATGAAACAGCAAACTGCAACCAGGTCTGAATACAATGCAGTTGTTTGTCTATGTCCCCTGAACTATGTACAGTAAGACCTCGGTTATCGCGGTTAATGGGGACCAAAACCACCCGCGATAAGTGAAAATCCGCGAGTTAGCGGCGCACCTTAAAAAAAAAATATATATACCGTATTTTCCGCACTATAGGGCGCACCGGGTTATAGGGCGCACCCCCAAAAAATAGTTTTTGGTCCTATATCTTCCATAGATAAGGCGCACCGGATTATAAGGCGCTACAATGGGAACGTGGACAAAACAGTCCGATGATTCAGTCCAACTGATGACCCCCTTAACATTCCCAAAGCTTGCAAAGAAGCAAATACGTGTCGTAGACACGTGCGAATGCGGTGTCCGTACGATGTCACTTAAATGCGTCATTTCAAATATCATTCGGAAGGTTCAAGTCTTGGGATTCAAGAAATGCCAAACATTTCTATGTTTCTATTTTCTTTTTCACTCGCAACTTTACTGTGCATATGACAATAAACACTTGGAATTGAGTTGAATTCACTCAACTCATCACAGCAACATCAAGATAGTTCTAAAACAAGATACCGGGAAAACATAAAGCCGCATAACTCACCTAAGTTCTCACGTTCAATAATGATACGCAATCATGGTCTTCTTACAACCGTTAGTGAAGTAAATCCAGGAGAGTAAATTATTTGCAAATACAGACTGATAAAACATGTTTCTCTATGGTGTACTTTAGCAAGCTTGCTAAGCTTGCTACGCCATTGCTAAACTCGGCCAATTGCAAGATTTGTTTTGGTCATCTAGCCTATTGGAGGCTCTGAATAATTTCAGCCAATAGCGATCGATTTAACTGATGATTGACACATCTTTTTCGGCCAATTGCAGGGTTTGGTTTGGCCATCTATCCAATCCGAGGCTCCGAATAACTTCAGCCAGTAGTGATCGATTCAAATGATGATTGACACATTGGTTAGCCAATGAAACGCCGGTATATAAATCCCAGCATACACCGCGGACTTGCTACGCCATTGTTAAACTCGGCCGATTGGAGGGTTTGTTTTGGGCATCTAGCCAATCCGAGGCTCCGAATAACTTCAGCCAATAGTGATCGATTCAAATGATGATTGACACATTGGTTAGCCAATGAAACGCCGGTATATAAATCCCAGCATACACTGCGGACTTGCTACGCCATTGTTAAACTCGGCCGATTGGAGGGTTTGTTTTGGCTCCGAATAACTTCAGCCAATAGTGATCGATTCAAATGATGATTGACACATTGGTTAGCCAATGAAACGCCGATATATAAATCCCAGCATACACCGCGGACTTGCTACACCATTGTTAAACTCGGCCGATTGGAGGGTTTGTTTTGGGCATCTAGCCAATCCGAGGCTCCGAATAACTTCAGCCAATAGTGATCGATTCAAATGATAATTGACACATTGGTTAGCCAATGAAACGCCGGTATATAAATCCCAGCATACACCGCGGACGACTTCGCGCTCGGGGGAGAATCTAGTCGGCGGCTGTTGAGTAAGTTGCGAGACCTTGCGAATTTAATATTGAGCCATATATAAGGCGCACTGTGTTATAAGGCGCATGGTCAGCTTTTGAAAAAAATTAAGACTTTTAGGTGCGCCTTATAGTGCGGAAAATACGGTATATATTTTTTTTAAATTATAATTATTTTTTAGACCCGGTTAGTGGGGGGCAAAACCACCCGCAAAAAGTGAAAATCTGCGAAGTAGCAACGCCCCTTCCAAAAAAAAGAAATTAAAAAAAATCTCATCTCATTATCCTTATTAGGGTCGCGGGGGTGGGCTGGAGCCCATCCCAGCCATATCCGGGCAGTGGGCAGGGGACACCCTGAACTGGTTGCCAGCCAATCGCAGCTCCAAATCACATTAGTTCTCGCAGCTAGCTGCGTTCTTCATCGACGCTCGAGCCGAGTGATCCACCGCTAAGAGTCGTACAGCTGGGCGATTCTCCGTCCGCCCGGGACGATCGGAGACAAATTCACGACAGGGTTTTTACTTATGCCGCACCCACGAGCGAGCGAGCCCCTAACCCGCGGTGCGGGTACTTTCGGGCGCGATACGCACGTGACAGGCCTAAAAATGAAGTTAGATTTACAACAATCTGGAATGAGATATCATCAACCACTATAAAACACATTCGATGCCACAGCAACTGTATATTATGATATTCAGTTTCATTTACGATTACTTTCATCGTTCCCAGTTGTGTAGCCCGGCATACTTAAAATAATTTGTGCGAGTAATTCATGTCAGGAGAAGAGTTATGAGTTCACGCTAACCTCCTCAGGGCAGTGCTTTAATGTCCAATTGGGACTGTGATAAAGTCCTCTGCAGAAGTTCTCTCACAAGAGTAACTGTTCTTGTGTTTTTGTACACCTATCAGCTAAGAGGCACTCCAGGCCTCACCATGATTGGTGTCTTTTGACCTGTAATTGGTGGGGGTCAAACCAGTTCAATTCATTTTTGTGTGGCTCCTAAGGTGGCGGCCTGCTCTAGTGAAGCCCAGGAGGTTCTGTTATTCAGAACTGATCACTCTGGTCAGGCCTGGCCTGTCAAGCCACTATCAGGTCTTCAGGAACCCCATGGAGGTCGTCGAAAGAAGAAGAAGGTGAGAGATACGTTTAGCCTGTGTTGGTGTAATCTCTGTGCTGTGTTTAAAGATGAGTGGTGATACACCTATCTATATGACATTAGCTCGTTCCCCGATCATGCACGTTTCTAGAATTTCTAGTATCTTGAGCAAAATTTCCCAGTGTGAAATAATTAAAAACTACTTAATCTGTTCTTGTCCTCCCAAAAGTATCCATGCGAACCCTAAACAGTAATAAGATAAATACGATGACAATAAAATGACGTGGCCATAAACCACTGGATTAAGGGGACCCCCAAAAACATGTATTTTTTTCTGTTTTTCTTTTTTTTCCCCCCAGCTTTTTCTTTCACTTTTTTCTTTTTGTTTAATTTTTGCTTAGTTGTTCCTTTTTTCAAGTCATTACTAGTCTAAACCAATCCAACGCTCAATTACTATTTTATGGATATAAAACCTTTATTGCAACTAAAGCTGCAATACATAAAACGCATCAATAATAACCTCATAAAATTGCAGTATTATTTAGAAATATAGCCACACTTTACACACCATATAGAATTTTTATTTGAACACAAACTCAGTCCTCCTCAATTACGCTGTTGGGCAGATGATCAGTGTGTTTCAGTTCCAAAAAGATTCAAAAAGTTATTTTCTATCACCATCAAAGCTAATGCTGAAAGTCGAGCTTGTCCTATTCAAGAAGCAGTGGAAACGCAGAATATATTAAATTTGATTGTGCGGTTAAACGTTTAGGTGAATTATCGCCCCCCATGTTTGTGACAGCGGTAACATTTCTCTAGGCCTTCCATAATCCAAATTTGAACTTTTTTGAAATTTGATTGGCTGAACCCACAGCAATATTACAGCAATGTGGTGCTGCGTGGACATATGGGGAAATTTCTGATCCGAGCAACAAGTAATGCTGAACTATGATTGGTTTCATGCTTGGATATGAAAGCACACGTCTGAAAAGTACAATCTAGGAGAGGCAATGAAAGGACACTGACAGACAATTTAGAATTATTGTCTTCTTTGTTTACTATAAATTGTAGAAGCCTGACTGGCGTATGTTCTCCATTGGTTGTAGTTTGTCGACTCCTGCTTCAAACCTATATTAATTTCTAAGTTATAATGTGTACACCTAATGTCAAATCTGTGTTCAGATTGAGACTCACGTGGATGGAGAGCGTGTAAGATACTTCCAGGATGACGACAGCGTGGGGCTGAAGGAGTTGGTCATACAGGAGAAAATGAGTTCAGCGCAAGATCAGAACGCCCTCTACTCCCGAATGGCTGGCAAGGTAAAAGGCACTTTTATCACAAACAGTACAGCAAAAATGCTGACCTTGCGTGTCTCATAATAATGTCGATACTTCACACACACATAAAATGATTCACTCATCTTGGACTGACCAATGTCACCACTAAAGGTATTTTCAAGTTACTATTGCAGTTTTTTTTATAATTATCACCACTGATCCCAGTTATATATTTCTGATTGGAGCATCAAATTGTTTTTTGTTGTTGTTGTTGTTGTTTTTTGCAATTGGTGTTGAATTGGAATGTCATTCTCTGTTTTTCCAAGTTCCCCCAAAAAGCTCCTGTTGCACTTCCTCTAATGCAGGGGTCAGGAACCTTTTTGACTCAAAGAGCCATAAAAGCAAAATATAATAATTTTATTTTGGGAAAGAGCCACACCATATATTATGAGACAAGTTTACTAAATTGCTAAACCCGCGCCCCAGACAAAAACTTAGTCTTCAGCACATTTATTTTTGAGGATTTGATAAAAATTATGAAAAGAGAATAATGCCAGAGCCTGTGTCCCAAAATCAACAAACATACCACTTTAAACTTGTCTTTTTCTTGCAATTACTCAAGATCGGTTAAACTCTTTGCATGATATATGCATAGTGTACTGCCATCCTAGAACATCTTTGTACATGTTTGTACTTGACTACAAATAGAAAGTAGTACCTTCAATTTTCCTGACAACTTACATCACCTCCTTTTTCCTAACAATAACAACAAAAATCAATAAGTCCAATAATGATAATTCTAATCAAGATAATTCTAATATTTGTAATAATGATTATAATAAGCCCAAATCCAATGTTATCATTAGACCAAAAGGGATTTAGATGACATAGAAAAAGGTATTAGATTTTTATTTTATCATCACAGTTTTCTTTTACTCATGGTACCATGTTGTAAAACGTTGTTTTAGCTGAACTATTTCCCATAATGCTCAATTTCAACGATGCACAATGTGGTACTGTGAGTAAAAATATTGTGATGATGGGGTCAAATCAAATGCCTTTTACTTTCTCATCTACATTCCTAGTGGCCTATTGGTTAGGATTCAGCACTCTCACTGTCGTGATCCAGGTTTGATTCCCATTGCATCTAATGCTGAGCAAATGAGGTCAGCATTGTTCATAAATTGGTCAACAATTGCGCAATTACGGGAATATTCTACTGTAAAACCTCGGCATAACGAGAACCCGAACTCTTTTTTTATTGGGTGACAAAACTCTTTGTACACACAATAAAATTATAGAATAAGACCTTTATTCCCTGTGCGGCTTGGTACCAAATGATCCGTGGCCCGGTATCAGTCCGCAGCCTGGTGGTTGCCGACCACTGTTTTACAGAATCTTGCTCTGTACCACTAACCTTACATTAATACAAGTAGTTTTACTGTAAAATACTATACATAGCCATAATTATTTAGTATATTATTAGTACTCAATACAACATTTTATTTATATCTGTACATTCAAGGAAACTGTGCGGGTCAGATGTATCGACATTTCGTTCTGTATACACGTGTACTAGAATGACAATAAAGTAGATCTGAATCTAAATCTGAATTTAATGTTAAACCTTGTATGCTTTAAAGAACCTATATTTATGAAAAATTCGATGTTCTGCCTATTCCAAAATTATTTTCCAATGTTTGGCATCATTGTGTGAATTTGAATGTTTTGAGGCTAGTGTGTGGTGTTATGTACAAGACTGCCTTAGAAAATGTGATTATTTTAATAGAGACACTTATTTCCTGTAATGTAATGATTACAAAGCTACTAAAATATTTCCACATCATTACTATTTTAACCTTGGTAATTATGGCTTACAGCCTATGAGTAAAATTTTCAGGATATCCCAATATTTTGTGATTTGTTTTTAATTTATTAGACTCTCAAAATAGATAGAGAAGACATCAATGGCTTTTAAACTTGCAAGGAGAACAGCAGAGGACCCAACCCTTACATAAGAAAATTCCAACTTGTTCTAAAAGCCCTCCCACGACCTCATCCTTTTTATTAAATCTCAAAGGTCTTTTTTAATTCGCAAAACATATCAGAATAAGTGTCTCAAATAAATACATTACAAAAATATACAGGTGCAAATACATATTATACATCGGTTACACATATTTACAAAGAAAGACGGTACACCGAGAAAGTTTTCAAAGCTTTAATTATAATATTATAACTTTCATTCCAAACCGTGCCTGTGAAGGGTAGCAAAATGCTACTAGCAACACGCTCGCAAAACAGAAATTGTGAGCAACGAAATTGTTAATATGCTCAATTGCTGTTAAGATTGTCGAGAAAAATTGTACAAACCTCACATTGTTTATTTGCTGTTAATAGTGTCAATAAAATTGTTCAAACCAAAAACCACGGTAAACCGTGCTCATCTTCCTCATTATAACTGATGTCATCAAAGTCGCCTTCCCCATTATGGGAAAGAGACTTTGTCATATAGACGTCGTCCCACGCTCCCTTATTCAAAAACACGCTAGCAACACGCTCGCACAGTGAAGTTTACGTGCAGTAGCTCTGTTTCCTTCTATATCGAACTGCTCGTTTTCTTTTAGCTTGAAAGCTACGGCATGTGCCTTTCTTTTTGCAATTTGCATGATGAGGATATGTCTACGCTAATTTAATTTGTGCACAAGCTAAGAAGTTGCAGTCTTCCTCGGCGCATGTATTCCACCGGTCTAAATCTTACCTTTTGTACTCGAGCGCCGCTGGCGGCTGTTAGAAAAATTACATAAATTGCCCGCATCACTGAATAAGCCGCAGGGTTGAAGGTTTGGGAAAAAAGTAGCGGCAGTCAATATTGATCAAATTACTGTTCCCCCCCTGATGTAACTATATGTAATTGGTATGTGACATAATTATACCTACTTTGTGTGAAGTTACTCTGAATTTAATAGTTATTCAAGTCACAAACATTACAGTTGCATTGCAAAAAAAAAGATAAAAGCAGAATAAGCCGCATTGAATTGTGAGCCGCAGTGTTTAAATTGTAGAAGAAAATGTAGCGGCTTGTAGTCTGGATTTTACTGTACACAAGAGTTGGCATCTCATATTCAACAAGAAATACAATTTGCTGTTTTTGTTCCATGCTGCCATATCTACCGCCATTGCTCTGGTTCCCATGGACCTACCAGATGATGGGAAAGACCGATGGTGACAACTACACCCTGGATGACATGTTTGTGTCAAGCGCGGCTCAAAAAGACGGAGAAGGGAGAGAGGAGGAGCGGCTGAGGAATCGAGCCATCCAGGAGAGTCGGAAGCTGGCCACCTCCATGGATGAATGTCGTCACTGTTTCAGCAGCCCGAAACTCCAAAAGCACCTCGTTGTGGCCATAGGAAGCAAGGTAAAACAATAATGTTTTTTTTGAACCTGTAATGGTTATTTTAATACCGAGTTATATCTAAGAGAAATTTAAAAAAAAAAAGAAACATATCTTACATATTTGCAGGTGTATAGCATATACATTTCTATGCATTTTTTTATTATCAAGTTAATTGACAAGCGCTTATAATTTTTCCATTGTTTTGTATCGTATTTTGTTTTGTGCAATAATTTGAACAAACAAGAAGGAAATTAAAAATCCGATATATCGATTAATCGGAAATATAAACGACAGATTCATCGATTATGAAATTTATCGTTAGTTACAGCCCTACTCTCCACAGCAGATTACAGTCACCTTCTCACACCAACAGACACGTTTTGGCTGTACGTCTCGTTATATGAAAGCTCATAAAACAATTTGGGTTCACTGTTAAGAAACTTAATGATAAAAACTCACAGAAAAACAGTTAACACACAGAAATACCAGCTAGGCACACAGAGCAATTCTAGTGGCTGAGCAGTAAAGGTGGGCAGAGTTATGCACACAGGCCCAGCCCTGTCTGCACCGAAAGTAAATACGTTGGGATCCTTGTTAGGAGTTTTTTTTTACATCTTTACAAAAGAACTCTGCTTGCACATTGTTTTGAATCAATTATTTATGAAAAAACTAAAGTCAAAATGCACCTCAATGATCTTAAGTAAAAGGTAAAACTTTAAATTGGTAGATTCGTTGATATGGGACACAGGCTCTGGCATTATAATTATTCATAAATATTATCTATTCATCTATCGTCACACAGTGAAAGAAAATCCGCTGATAGAGTAAATTTAGTCTGGAAAGTTGGTTTGGCGGTTTTGCTGAAATTTGTCTTAAATATATGGAATGGCTCTATTGCCCAAAAAATCCAAATATTTTGCTATTATGGCTCTTTGGATCTAAAACATTCCCAACTCCTGGTGTTTATGATGATGAATCTGACTTTAAAGGACATTAGATCAAGAATCGTCATGTTGGTATTAATAGCTGGGATGGGCTCCAGCACCCCGCGACCCTATTGAGGATTAGCGGTGCAGATATTGAATGGATGGATGTTGATATTGTGTTTATAGTTTATGTTGTAAATACATTATTTTAATAATGGCCGCGCATATTCAATAACGTTTGTCACTTACAATGCTAGGTAAATATAATATAAATCTATTTCTTTATAAAATAAACCTTTCATTAAAAGTATTAGCAAAGTGATATCTCCTTTTTAAGCAATAAATGTGATTATTTGCTTTATAAAACATAAGATAGTAAATTGTTTTTGCATGAATTTTAATATCTTGAAGAATAAAATAGATTTTAAAAAAAGCAAGTATAGAAAATGTAGCCAGGTCTTTGAATGTTGGCCAATGAGCGCAATGAAATATATAGTTTTTACAAGAGTGCACAAAAGGACACAGGGTAGGAAAGCCAGGTCAGAGCAAACATTTTGCTTTAAACAGCGTCTTCTATTTTAAATGTAACAACATTGGAATGGGCGTTTCATCAAATGTTCTCTGTTTAATAGTCAGCATATCCAGCTCCAGTGGGTCGGATATAATCCATTAGCGGGCCTGATCCGGTCTGCAGGCCGTTATTTGGAACCCCAGCGTTAACGTTTTAGCACCGAACTGCAGTAAATAAAACGGGACCAAATGTAAAACTAATGATCTTTATGAAGCAATTGTAATGTCGTTGTGTGCCGTATCATGTCCAGGTGTATCTAAGTCTACCCGCAGGGGTGTCCATGACAGAAGGCCACTGCCTGGTCTGCCCCCTTCAGCATCACTGCTCTGCCACCACCTTGGATGAGGACATTTGGTCAGAGATGCAGGTGGATCACTATCACTTTAAGGTCATTGATCCAACCACTCGCGCATTACTAAGTTGCTGCCCTTCCTGCTTTGTGCTCTGCAGCTGTTCAGACGCAGCCTGGTTCGTATGTTCGAGGCCCAGGAGCTGGACTGCGTCTTCATGGAAACGCACATGAACTTGCGCAATAGACGGCACATGGTCCTGGAGTGTATCCCGCTCCCGCGGGAACTAGGCGACATGGCACCTATTTACTTTAAGGTATTTTGTTGGCATCGTTTTGGCCAAACTGCAGCTGGATGCGATAAATTTGACGTTTCTGACCCCCTCCCTAGAAAGCTATCATGGAGTGTGATGAGGAGTGGGCCATGAACAAGAGGGTCATTGACCTTTCTTCCAAAGACATCCGTAGATCTGTATGTATTTTTGCTATCTTTTTCTGTCTGCCTTTCAGTCTGTCTGTCTTTCCTTGTTTCTTTATTTCCTTCACTTCTTGTTTTTTCTTTCCTTCATTCCTTGTTTCTTCAATTCCTTTTTCTTTATTTCTTTCCTTCACCTGTTTTCTTGTTTTCTTTATTACATGTGTACTTTGTTCTTTGTTTACTTCCTTTTTTGTTTCCTTCCTTGTTTCCTACCTTTTGTCCCTCCTTCCTACCTTCAGTCCTTCCTTCCTTCCTTCCTTTTCTTCATCCCTCCTTCTGTCCTGCTTTCCTTGAGTCCTTCGTTCCATCTTTCCTTCACATTGTCCTTCTGTCCTCTCCTTTTGTCCTTTATATCTTTCCTTCCCTGAGTTTTTCCTTCTGTCGTCCCTCTCTTCTTTCATGCTTGTCTTTCCTTTTATTCTGTCTTATCCTCATTCCTTTATACTTTCTGTACGTGTATGTGTCCTTCTTTTTTTCTTTCTTTTGTGTTTTACTTCTTTCTTACCAATTCTCCATGCATCCATGCCTGCACCCATCCATCCTTCCATCCTGTTTAACCAGCTTAAATCTGTCCATCCGTCCATCCATCCAGTTTAACCAGCATGCCAATTTTTATGACCCAATTACCGTAAATTCCGGACTATAAGGTGCACCTGATTATAAGCCGCATCCCCCACATTTCGGGAGGAAAACGGACTTATTACATAAATAAGCCGCACCGGTATATTAGCCGCGAGCACCCACATTGAGAACAGAAGTCCTTTTTAGTTGAATAATTTTAATGGGGAAAACCTGTATAGATTTATTATTTCTCTGTTGCTTGCTAACCATCAGACATACCACATTATACCTTTAGCCACTAGGTTGGAACGCTTGCTTCTGGCCAAGGGGCCGAATTAAGGTCTTAACCTGCCCCACCTATGCCATCGACCCTAGAGTCTTGCGGTTGGCAGATTGAATGGAAAATGATACTGGTGATTATCATTTGATGCAGACCTGCAAAGTCCAGGTACCCGTTGAAAGTAATTCAAGGGGAAAAAAGTGTATATTTCCAAAGGTAAGGGTGGGAAAAATATATATGCACTGATGTCTGCGGTGTCCACAAACACTCACCTTTACTGGTTTCTACTTCCCATAATCCCCCGCGTCTGTTACGCCCCTTCTTTTTAATTGGTCAGTGCAAGACTTAACAGAACAAGTGTCCAAAATAAATACAAATAAATACATGACAAAAATATACATTTGCAAATACATATCATACATGGTTACACATATTTACAAAGAAAGACGGTACACCGAGAGAGTTTTCAAAGCTTTAATAATAATAATATAACTTTCATCCCAAACCGTGCCTGTGAAAGGTACCACCACGCTACTCTTAACACGCTCGCAGGGCTCAAAAGCTGTTAAAAAAAAGCTGTGCCGCATCTATGAAAATCACGGTAAGCTGCCCTCGTCTTTCTTGTCATTTTTGACGTCTTCAAGGGCGTCTTCCTCACAATTAAAACGAATTTTATCTCTGCGCACAATTCCACCGGTCTAAATTTTACCTTTTGTACTCGAGTGCTAAATAAGCCGCAGGGCTGAACATTTGGGAAAAAAGTAGCGGCTTATAGTCCGGAATTTACGGTAGTCCTTTTGTGCTTCATATTCTTGGTTCCTCCATTCATTGTCCCCTTTAGGAATGGCTTCATGGCTGGTTAATTGTTTGTGCGCTACAGGTTCCCCGAGGGCTTCCCTACTTTGCCGTGGACTTTGGACTCCAGGGAGGGTTTGCTCATGTCATTGAAAACGAACAGAAGTTCCCGCATTACTTTGGCAAGGTCTGTTAATGCATTCACTACTCCACACCACACATTCTCCTTTTGTTGCTATCAGATATTGACTGGACATTCTCAATTACATTTGATTGTAGGTCTTTTACAAATAACTCTAATTGAATGGGAACAAATATGAAGCTGCCTACTTTCAAAAGAGATTCAAATTAACAAACCTTGATTACTTTCACAGGAAGTGGTTGGAGGTATGATGGATTTGGAGCCGAGGATGTGGCGAAAGCTGTTTCGGGAGAATTTTGATGATCAGAGGAAAAAGGTTCTGCAGTTTGCCAAATGGTGGAAAGAATATGATTGTACCAAGATTGAAACCTAGCAGGACAAAGGCCAACACATGCGTACACGCACTGTCAAAAAAACCAAAAAATTGCCCTATTGTCAAAAGAATTGCTTATCTCAAGTGTTATGTTTCCCCTTTTCACTGGGTTCTTAACTCGTTTTAGTAGTAGAATAAAATAAATTCATAGAATCTGCATTTTGGGTTTTATTTCTTAGAAAAGAAATCACACAAATTTACCCATATTAGGGATTAGCTATTTTGTAGAAAAATGTGTGTTTAATGTAATTAATGAGTAAAATTGTGATTCTTATAGTCGTCAACCTTACGTGCATCAGGTCACCTGCATATACTATTGCAAAGATAATCTGGCACCCGTAACAGATGTTCAATCTATCTGCGTCCATTTTGAAGGATTAACAAGGCAATGCCGTAAATTTCTAAAAGTGTGCATAGTGTATAAACTACTATTTCTTGTAATAATTCAGAGAGATGTAAATATTTTGCACTTTATTTTCGGGAACTTGGTGTCACACGGACTTAATGCATTGTATTGTACTGTTGCAGTTTTCTCCATCCGGAGAAAGGAATTTAAGTTTCAGCATCACCTTCACGGTCCTTCTTCAGTGGTTACGCTCAGTGTCATATTGATGACACTACACTCACAATATGCTAATTATCTAAATAAAAACTTTTTTTCCTGGGAGTGCTTTTAGCTAGGTTTGGTGTCAAGGCACCACAATAAATACCAACAAAATCAATTAACATCTGCTTTTGTGTACAAGCAGCTCTGAAGCTGCATGTGGCTTTTTGGCACTTCCTAGTGGCTCCTTGGCGCTATTTCAACAAACCAATGGGACAATGGGATTCCATACTGCAAAGGTTTTACCGCCTTGTGTCTTTACTAACCATTAAAACCAGTACTGTGTTTTATGTGGGGGATCAAACCCTGACCCAAAAAAAACGACCTGGAGAGGGTTGGGGGCCGCCAGGCTGCACTTGCCCAAGACACACTGGGCCCAACAACCCTGGCTGTTAAGGGATCCGGGAACAAAAAGAGTTAGAAGTTTATCAATACAAAGAAACTACTTGGGTTTGATTGAAACTGTTGTCCTCAGATCAATACTTCGTTTATCCACATATTTACATTTCGTTCTTACAAAAGAATGACAATACAAAGGAAATTATTATTTTATTATTATTATTATTTCCTCAAAGTGCCACTTCTCTACGCAGATAGCACAAACACCCCCCCCCCCCCCCCCTCTCGCCCAGTGCCTTCTGGTACTTTGAGTCTATGCCTGGGTGCGCGACACACTTTTAGCCCCCTTCTTCTACCTGACCACTGTATGGCCTGCTGAATCCTGCCTGCCAGGCTGAGGAGACGATACTACCACCTTGACCAGAATTTAAAAATGACAGAGGCAAACAGGAAGCGCACCATAACTTTCCAACTACAAAAAAAGAACAATTCCAGGTGTAATTTTGTCTGGTACTCCACACATTTACTTAAACACATGAAAAAAGGTCACTACAGTGAGCAACGAGCTGCAACCAAAACTAAGCATCTTACTGTTCCTGAACAAAATCCTTTTTAATATGTTGTTACTATGGCAACAGAGCCAAAGGGGCTTTTTTCCTGTAGAGCAGAGAGCCAAAGGCTGGGAATTAGTTCGTTTTCAAAATATTATACAATCACTTGTCTTCGTGTGCAAATACTTGTATTATTGTTTTTGTATTTTATTACATTGCTATTTTTTGAATTGCTTCTCTTATTTTTGTTGCTAAAACAGTTCTAATAGAGACATTTGTTCTTTTTTTAAAATACTGTTTTATTTTTCATTGTAGCTTTTTCATTAAAAATGAATAATAGCTTTTTAGTGCTTAACATCTGGGTGCTATGTTTATCATAAGCTAACTCAAAGTGGGTGTCTTTCATTAAACGACAGATATACCAAGCAAAAACTATCGGATCAGTATCATCTGATACTTCCCTGTGTTTACCAGGATCGGATCAATACAAAAAGAGGCATATTTGGTAATGATATACATGAGATGACACTGTACTAATTCAGCTCCTTTCATGACCATAAATGTCGACACGTTGCGGATCACAGATGTTTTAAATATAGTGGGCCCATAAACAATGACATTTATACTTCTTATAAATCTTATAAAAGCAAAAGCAGTGCTCTCTTTTACCCTCCTCAGGATACTAGTTGTTAGTGATCTGTCACAAAAGTTAAATTTGTTTTAGATTTTATCATTTATTTTTGTAGATCTGTAAGTTTATTAAATCTTATGTCCAGTATTCTTTTGTTTATTGATTAGCTTATTTTTATGTAACAAGTTTAAAGATTATTTCATTTCATAATTTGTATTTTTCTTGCATCAAGAGTAAATATTTTTCATTTGTCGTGTCGTGTGTTTCTCAGGAATTCCCTGGTGCTTGACTTTAAATTTGTTTAATATAAAAAAATTAAAAGTTCACTGTAGAATGAAAAAAATAAATGCTACAATTTAGTAGTATGTTTTTAATGCATTTTTAAGTCTATTTGTACATAATGTTAAACAATAATTGTAAATATATTGTAAATATGCCAACCTTTTGACATTAAAAGGCTGTATATATGATCATGTACTATTTTTACATGTGAAACACTTGAGCCGGGAGCAGTTTACACCTAGGCCTTCAGCACCAGTCTGAATTAGTGTTGTGTTATCCGCGAATGAGCTGGCCCTTGGAAGTGAAATTTCTTATTTTATGTGTGAGGACTTGGTTGGAGAAGAGGGGATTTGGGCTGCCTCCGGCCTCGCGCCCAATTCTCTGGGTCCGACGGCGTTGGGTAGCTGGCAACACGGGAGGAGAGTAGAAGCGCACACAATGCGTAAAGCCTGTCTTTGTTAAACAGGTCTATAAACAGAAAGAGAGAACAATCACAGGTGGATCATTAAAAGAAAATCAGCAAGAGATAAGCTTGACTGGATCAGAAAGTAGTGTTTTACATTTTAGGCCAGACCTGCCTGATATTTGGATTGGGTCGTGCTCTAGTTTTAGATTTTACCTCTGGTGTGAAAAGTGGTGGACAGAACCTTTTGCTTGCTTTGGAGTTGTCTGACCTTTCGCTATCAAGTCAACACAACAGTATTGTTTTCTTGAGCAGCTAGGTCTCTTTTAAATTTAACGGCTGTTTGTGAAACTGGTGACGTTTCCCAAGGCCCGCTAGCAGCTAGAAGGCCCTGAATCTGATCCGCTAAACCAACAACAGCTTTATTGAACACGGTACGTGGACGGTACATGACCTCCTTTTTTTGTGAAGGTCTCCAGGTAGACTTCTTAGCCGAGAAACACCTAATGGCTGAATGTGAGTGCAATAATGGAAACCAGTCAATTAGGAATGATTCAATAAATATTGATAATCAAAATATGATTAACACCACATGATTCAGATGTTTTAAGGCCAGCAGTGAAGGCGCATGGCGCACCACTGGCAGACAGTTGGAATCACACTTCCAGTCTAAATGCTGATGTCATACCATCCAATTCAATTGTTCCTATTGAATGTGAGTCCCAAAGGTGCCCTTGCTATCTAATTTCATGATAGGCAGATTTGAGCTATTGCCCTGTTTGCGATCCCTCCTGATGGCCAACTGCCAGCCTATGCCATCTCGATGGGTTATCATCCCAGAAACATTATTTATTCTATTGTGATGGTCGCTTTATTAAAAGCCTGTTTGTTGCTGATGGATGGCTGGTTGATTGCCAAGAGCAGGCAGACTAATAAGAAACAAATAAAAAAAAGAGAGATTAGAGGGGATAGCATGATATTTTGTGTTTTAAGTTCATGCCGCGTCAAAAAAGACAATAAATGAATCCCTTCTGACAGTGTATCTTGTGTGCGCTCGTGATGCATCACGTTTTCGTTCCTGCTCATACCTTTGGGGCTCAAGATGGGCGCATGTTCTCTGCCAGTTGAGGTTATGGTTGTGGTTGTGATATAGGCCAAACATGAGGGTCAGCCTGTTCTCTGGCGCGAAGAAACAAGCTACCTGTTTGCTCGATTTCTGTCATTTTTGCGCCTGCTCACAAGTGTTGGATGCGGTAAGTCAAGTCATGTTTATTTGTATAGGCCTTAATCATAAGTAGTTTTAAAGAGCTGCACAGACCAGACTACAGACTATTATTACACTATCTCCGGATCTGTAACATACATGAGGGCAAGGAGGAACTCAAAGCCTCTGCATTAGGAAGTTGAGGAAACCTTGAGAAGGGACCGCACATAAGGTAACCCCCCTTCGAAAATGACCAGGCTGCAATAGATATTGCAATACACAGACATCGTCAACATGTGTTTTGAGCCTAGATTTAAACAGTTCCACTGATGTAGCTGATCGAATCACAGTGGGCAAAGCATTCCACAGAACCAGGCCCAAATAGAGATTGCTCTGGAACCTATGGATCTCTTCTTGGCTCTTGGGATCACTTACTGAAAAACAGTATTTGGCTACAGTTTCAGTCATACCTCTGTATATGAGCATTTCTAAACAAGAGAATATACAGGACAAAATTTATTCAAAACAAAAATTTTGCACAAGGGAAAATCCAAGTTACGAAGATTTCCAGAGGCTACCATTTGAAACTACTCAAGACTGCTCACTGCCAGCATCAACTCGTCCCAGTTACCACATGTACTTCCCGGTATCAGACCTCTGATACTCCAGAGCAAGTTTGATTTATTGTAGCACATTTCATTTTTTGTGGCTTTTTGTGACACAAGCCTACAGTTTGCAAAAGGAAAAATATAAGCATAATGTCTCTTTAAAAAAAGCAGGGAACAATAGACAAACATGAGCATGGTGTTTGAGTGAGTGACCTACCTAAGCAGTACGATCGGTCACCATCTACTATTTGTACGCTATTGAAACAAAAAGATCTCAGCTAAGCTATGAAACCCACCAGGGGTGTGATAGTTATTTTAAAATTGCAAACCACTGTTCATGACGAAATGAAGAGACTTTTGTCATTGTGAATATGCTAAAAGGAGCTACCGGGAGGTACTGTAGTAGAGAGCATCATCTCCAAGAAGACGCTGTCCATCTACAAGGACCTACAACTTGAGAAATCGTCAACAAAGGAGGAGTCATCGTCAGGTACAACCATAATAGATTTCAAGGTTTGAAATAATCAAGAAGAGGACTGGCAAACACTCTGTGGTACAGCAAGGGGAAGCAGAGAGTGCAGATAACAAAGCCGCGGAAAAGTTTAAGCGGCGCTAGCTTCAATAAAATAAAAAAGAAAATGATAAAGTATGCTGTCAAGACTGTGTGTACGTTTATTGAAATTTACTGTAACTTTAAATTTAAGTGTACAGTATGTACTTATGTATCATCAAAAGTCTTTTGTGCTTCATCACTCCTCCCACACCACACACAAACCTCCATTTCGTTGGCAAATGCCGACTTCCTCTATGTAAGTGCTCATAATAAACTTGCAATAGTTCATTAATATCATGACTGTTTTTATATTCAATTACAATCTGAATGTGTATTTAGTGATGGGAAAGATGTGTTTTGTAGTAGTTTAGGGTTAACTTGGGAGGCCTTGAATTAATCAGTTTTTCAGATTGAGAAAATTAGCTTGTCACACGAGCAATTCAAGTCACAGGCACACTCCTGGAACAAATTAAGCGTATATGTAAAGGGTTCACTGTATCAGAAAGAAATATAATAAAATGTGTACACCAACCTGCGGAAGGATCAAATCTTTCATATCCATCTCGCCTCGGGCTTCAAACGACTCGAAGATCTCATTCTCTGTTTCTAGGTACGGTCCAAGATGTTTTCTTTTCTCTCCAGGCATGGTGTAACGCAAAAATAATTTCACAAATGAACACACCCAAATTCAGCACACTTTCACAGCAAATTCTGCCCTTACGTTTGCCCCATTAATTTCCTGTAGATTTGTCCTTCCTGTATTAGCCACATCCCCTTCCCCACCCACTGCATACCATTCTTTACTGGTGGCAAATAGTAAAATATGCGCAGACAAGCTGAACCCCAAATTCAGTATTTTATTTTATGGTTGTAAAATCGGCTTAGATACAAGAATATATGGTAGGGAGAATATCTCAGTGAGGAGAAATCCAGCGACCTGGTATCCTGTGGTTGAGACAGTGCTGCCATAACGGTATTTATTTGTACTTTGTAGGTGAATATAAACATAATCAGCAATCTGCATTTCACAAGTAGCGGAAATACTCCGTAATGCACTATGTAGTAATGATAGTAGAGATCCTTGGTTTTTTTAACAATGCGTTACAGAAAGGTATTTACGTTCCAGGAACACGTCCCTTTGTCACATGTTCCTCCCAACACTGATAATGAGCAGACATGCTCTGCCAGTTGAGGTCAAGGTCATACTAAGCGCCAACCATAAGGGGCAGACTGTTCTCTGATACAAGGCAACATGCTTGCACAATCGCTGCCAGTTTGTTCGATTTTCGTCGTTTTGCGCCAGGGTACACATGTTAAACACCGTACTAATATAAAATATTCTCTCTTTTATATACCAAATGGCCACAAAAAGGAAAAAAAACTAATTCAATCCAGCAAACTTGCCACAAGCCAGCAATGACCCAATAGCGTTTGTTTTACCCAGTCTTTATTAAGAAAGAGAGCAGTGCTTGCATCCACGATCCGATGAACGTCGGTCACGGGTAGAAGATGGCAGGAACACGGAAGTGTCACTTCCGTGTCGAGCGAGGGTAGTCGTTGACAGCGAGAAAACAGGTTGATGGCCAGGACGGGGGAGCAAAACGGAACTGGGTCCGGAAAAGAGGTCGGCAATAAGTATCAGGCAGGAAACAGGGCAAAACAGGTCGATGGCCGGGACGGAGGAGCAAAAGCAGAAACGGGTGCAGAAAAAAGTCGGCAACAGGTATCAGGCAGGAAAACAGGGCAGGATAATGTCGGAGAGTACAAAAGCTTGCCCAGCTGAGAGCATAGGTTCGCAGACGGTCTGATGGGTTCCCTTCGGAAGACAGAGTTTAAAAAGAGTTCAACAGCTGATCAGGTCCCGTGGCTGTCGGTGCCAGCGGGGCAGCTGCAGGTGCCCCGAATCAGTAATCATGACAAAACTGCCTTTGATTAATTTGATTCGGTGATGCCCCCAAGCACCACGTGAGTACATAATAACTTAACCTCCCAAAAAACTAAATTATTTTGGGATTTTTACATTCCATGAACCTAATAAGCGTATGAAACTCCCTTGTTGTCATAGAGACTGAAAAGGTTCCATATGCACTCTAGGGCTGCAATGACCCATTCCACTGTAATGATTTCACATCCATGTCGGTGTTTCATGTCGGCTTACGTATGCTTTTTGCACTCCCTTCGTGACTGACATGATGACTTAAGTTTGGAGCCAGGTTCCTAGGTGTTAGTAAAATAACAGAGAGAAGCTTTACTACTCTTTTTACAGTGCTGTCAAAATTTTATGTCGAAAAGACTCATGGGTCACATATAAAAATTGTTGGATTTCTAACTATAAAAATGTACCAAACATTTACCAAAATGTTCGAATGAGTTATCTGACTCTATAAACCAAACACGATTTACCCAACAATCATGCGTGCTTGTTTTTTGAGAGAGAATAAAAGAAAATAATCAAACAGCCTTCAATTCCGCACGGGGGCGGGTTTATTCACAACAGCAGATGTAAGTGTGCCCTCCAGAGACGATTCTCCCACCCCGATTTTTCCAGGATCATTTATACCAGGGGTGTCAAACTCATTTTACCTCGGGGGCCACACGATAGAACAAAGATTCTTTCGGGGGCCGGACTAGAATATTAGAGAGAAACAAAAAGGGAGAAAGAAAAAGAGAGAAAGAAATAAGACAAAGTGAAGGAGAGAAAAAGAGAGAGGGTGGCACAATGAAAGAGAAAGGGAGAAAGAGAGAGAAGAGAGAGGGAGAAAGAAAAAGAGAGAAAGAAATAAGACAAAGTGAAGGAGAGAAAAAGGGAGAGGGTGGCACAATGAAAGAGAAAGGGAGAAAGAGAGAGAAGAGAGAGGGAAAGAGAATGTGGGAAACAAAAAAGATATAAAGACAAATAGTGAGAGAGGGGGAAAGAAAGAGAGAGAAAGAATGATATCTAAAGATGAATAGAAAGAGAGAAAGAGGGAAGGAGAGAAAAGAGAGGGAGAGAAAGAAAATGGGAGGAGAGAAGGGGAAAGCAGGAGAGAGAGAAAGAGAGAAAAGGAAAAATGGAATAGAGAGCAAAAGAAGGTAAAAAGACACAGAGAGAGAAAGAGACAAAGAAAAAGAGACACAGAAAGTGAAAGAGAGAGAGACACAGAGTGAGAGAAAAAGGGAGGAAAAGAGAGAGCGAGAGAGAGAGAGAGAGAGAGAGAGAGAGAGAGAGAGAGAAAGAAATAGATTCAAGTACACCGTCTTTGTGAGACGCACCTGGCTTTGGCAACATCAAGTGGACATATTTAGACCTGCAGCTCGTTTTTCTCATTCGCTTCTCTGAGCGTTGTCTCACGGGCCGGATTCAATCCCTTAACGGGCCTGATCTGGCCCCCGGGCCGCATGTTTGACACCCCTGATTTATACATTTCAACAAACATATCAAAAGACATCCCACCCTTCTCCAATTTGCTATGTGTTTCTGCAACTTGCTTTAGCTTTCTTCTCATTGGCCATCTTCTTCCCGCACAATGGCGTGCCGGCTCCTCCCATGGGCGTGCCAGGGAAGTCCCCACGTGGGCTCCAACCCCTCGCCTCGATGTCTGAAATTGTCAAAACATCCCTGAGCGTTTCTACGTCATTGGGGCCCCTCTGTGTCGAGAAGTGCTGATTATCTTATCAGCCCTTTGTCCCAGTTCCCCACTGTTCCTGTAAGCATCATTTTCCACTAGGTTGCACTGACCTGCTCCACAGCTCAGCCAGTGAATATGTTTTGCATTAAAAGTAATTTTTATTTGATCGTACAAAATCCTTGATAGTCAAATGTATACAATCCTTCGACATGTACTGTATTTTCAAAATGCATTGGCTTCCTCGATGCACTCTTCCCAGTGTACTGTGAGTTCCGGTGTGATCAGATCTTCTGAAGCCTCAGAGGTGATGATCATGTCTGGCTGGAGAGGTGTTACTGCAATGTGCTGGAGGAACTATAGTTGTTTTCCCAGGTTGACGTGCAACTGTCAACCAGAGGCACTGTGGAGAAGTTTTTTGGTCTCTTTCCTGCCTTGATGAAAGGGTCTGCTTTGCTGGGGGTTTGATGATGTTTACTGGTGCTGATTGCCACGGCTTTTCTCTCAGCAACTGCTTTCAGAACCTGTTAGTGGTGCCAGCAATAGCGACCATCAGCCAGGGACTTTGGGCAGCTGCTGAGGAGATGTTCCAAGGAACCTCTTTCAGAGCAAAGAGGACAGGAGGGGGTCTCGTTCTCCTCTCCATACATGAGGGTTCGCTGGACTCGGCAGGATGTCCTAAACTCTCTGCACAAGGAACCGAACGCAGTGAAAGTCTGTCGTTCGACCAGATCACTTTGTGCCGTAATGTGTTCTCCCACTTTGTCCATGCCCCATCATGCCGGAGTCCAACTGCCATGCTCACTTACTCTTCCTCACTCTTCCTGTAGAAGCTGGTGTCTCCCCTTTTTCTGGGCCTGGCTCACTTGGGTCTTTAGGGAGTAACCCAGGACTGCTTCAGACCCCTTCTATTGCTTTCTGCGTGTGTCTCTGCCACCTCCAGGCCAATAAACACAGGCGTCACAGGCTGTAACTGGCCCCCAGGATGGACTTTGGACTTGCCTGCATTAAATGAAACAGTATCTGTTTAATTGTGCTTGACTTCCCACACAGAGATGTTTAAATTGCGCCGGGATCCCAATAATTTATAATGGCCCCTCAGTGATTCGGGGCTCATAAACTTTCTACCCATCATATTTTTACTCAGGATTTTAGTAGCTTCAATGAGAATACCCCTCTTTAATCATAATATAAACCAAATATTTGAGACTGGGAGGTCGCTGGTTCGCGCCTCGGCCGAGTCATACCTAAGACTTATAACATTGGTAAAAATGGCGGCGCCCTCTGTTGGCTGCGGCTGCATCGGCTCGCTACAACGGGTCAGGTGTATCGACATTTCGTTCTGTGTACATTGTTACAAAGAATGACAATACAAAGGAAATTATTATTATTATTATTATATGGTTATACAAAAAGCTATCTTTTAAACCAATTGGACTTTCAAAACAGGCGCCAAGTCACCGTGTCATGTGTCTGCAGGTATCTGTGAAGACTTGCAGGCGTCTTTACTCATAGGCAGCAGTTTGTGCCAATCAAGGTGTAATCCGCCTCCTGTTCGATATTGTAAACCCCGGGCAAGATTTTTCCATTCTCACCCACCTCTGCTCAGCTTCCCTGCCATTAGTGATAGGAATTCCGTCTCTTTTTAGCAAACCGAGTCATTCAGCTTGGCTCTTTTTTTCCTCTCCTTTTTCCTTTTATGTTTTTTTCCTAGATTTTTTTCTTTGTGCTTGCTTTCTTTTCCTCCTTTTGTTCTTTTGTTTCCTTCTACCCCCTCTAGCTATTTACTTCGTTTGTCCAGCTTTTTCTTTTTCTCCTTCTTTTCTCTAGCTTTTTTCTTCTTCTCTTTTCCCCCTCTTTCTATATATATTTGTCTTCGGTCTGTTATGTGCTTGAGTTTTGTTTATGTTCTGTGCTTCTCGCTCTGAGTTCCATCCTGAATGGTGCCTCGTTCCCCGCATAGGACCACAGCTCAAACCAATCCTTTTTCCCACTGAGTTAATGCTTGTCGCTCCACGTTTCCCCAGATCAACATTTTTGTCATTCTGGTTTCCTGCTCTCTGGCTTCCCCTACCTGCTTCGGTCTTGTAAATACCCCCTGCCTCCGCTGCCTGCTCCCAAGTTGTAAATAAACTTTGTAAATTTCCTTTTGTGTCACATCTCTGCATTTTGGGTTCAGCTATATAGAAAAACGTAACACATTTGTTTCTTATTTTCCCAAGCATTTATTTTTTTCCTAACTCTCTTTTTTCCACTTTTTTCTTTTCTTTTTTGTTATTTTTTCATGGTATTTTTTCATTGCTTTAAACATTTTTTTCTTTTCTTTTCTCTTTATTTTTTGGTTTGTCATATTTCTCTTTTTTTCTTAATTTTTGAGTCATTCCGTGCATACTGCGACATAATACTTGCTTAATCTGAATTTTAAAGGTACAGTGTGTTATATTTAGTGCCTTCTAGTAAAGCGCTCGTCTTGGGATCAAGAGGTCGCAGGTTCGATTCCTCCGTGTTATATGTTGAAGTGTCCTTGGGCAAGACACTGAATCCCTAATGCCACCAATAAGCAGGTAGGCGCCTTGCATGGCATTACCATTTTCCATTTACAAAAAAACTCTCATTCAGAAAAAATCAAAATTGATTTGAAAACTAGGCGAAATACATAAACTTTCATATCAATGTTAATTTTTTAATAAAAAAAAATCCTATGTTGAGAAATTTGTATTTCTTTCACATAATGCTCAGGTGTCAAACAGGTGGACTGCGGGCCAGATCAGGCCCGCTAAGGGATTGAATCTGACCCGCGAGACAACACTCAGAGAAGCACAAGAGAAAGACAAGCTGCAGATTGAAATATGTCAACTTGTGTGAGAGATATACAAGATATAAACTCTCTGTTGGCAGAATTATTCAGATAAAAACACTTATTGAAGTTTTAACCTCCCTCGCGAATGGAGCGGGCACGACCGAGCGGCCATCTTCCCAGGTTCCCCGGCCGACCCCCCTACATTCGGTCAGTAGGCGTGGTTTATTGACTTGACACATAAACAGGAAATGAAGTCACACATACGCACGACTTCACAATAAAATGAAATAAAATTGAGAAATGTATTTACAAATAATTGAATTAGACTGATCTTTGAAACGTGACCATGTGTATGTGTGTGATGATTGTTTTTATATTCCTAAATATAAAAACAGGTTAATTTCATAGCATGGAAGTCTGAGAAATACACAACCAAAAACAATCAACTTTACAACTTGATGTTGCCAAAGGCAGGTGCCCCTCACAAAGACACTGTACTTGTATTTATTTCTCTCTCTCTCTCTCTCTCTCTCTCTCTCTCTCTCTCTCTCTCTCTCTCTCTCTCTCTCTCTCTCTCTCTCTCTCTCTCTCTCTCTCTCTCTCTCTCTCTCTCTCTCTCTCTCTCTCCCTCCCTCTCTCTTTCTTTTCTACCTCTTTTCTCCCCCTCTGTCTCTTTCACTCTCTGTGTCTCTCTTTTTCTCTTCCTTTGTTGCTCTTTGTCTCTTTCTCTCTCTTTTAACCTCTTTTGCTCTAACTTCCTTTTCCCTTTTCTCTCTTTTCTCTTTCTCTCTTCATACCCTTTGCGCTTTCTTTTCTCTTTTCTCCCCTCTGTCGTTCTGTTTCTCTTTGGATTTCTTTTTTCCTCTCCCTTTCTTTTCCCCCTCTCTCATGACTTTTTATCTTTTGTTTCTCACGTTCTCTCCCTCTCTCTCTTTTTCTTTCTTTGTCCCACCCTCTCTCCTTTTCCCTCCCTCTTTCTCTTATTTCTTGATCTCTTTTTCTTTCTCTTTAATCTACTAGTCGGCCCCCGACAGAATGTTTGTTCTATCGTGTGGCCCCTGAGGAAAAATGAGTTTGACACCCCTGACATAGTGGAATCCGTACTCAGAAGTCACTGCCATGTTTGTGTGGCGTCTTGCGAACGAAAACCAGTGCCACAGAGCACAGTGTAGCGGAATTAGACCACAGTGGTCAAATATTACACACTGGGACCTTAAAGCAACAAAAAGAATCCGAGGAGCCGTCTGGGAGTCAAAGAAAACAGCTCTTTTTCGAGAGCCGAGCTAAAAAGCCGCTTCTCTAAAAAGAGCCGGAATTGCCATCATACTTCAAAGTGAGTGCGGCGGCGAGTGCAAGACGAGCTGCGACATTTCTCCGGTCCCCGAATACACGTGTCGGAATTACGTGTGTTGGATTTTGTCGACGTTTCGTTTCTTTTTAGGAGGAGATCTGCTCACTATGTGACGTCTGCATACTAGGGTGATAGGATATTAAAGCTAGCTTTTTTGAATCATTCGAAAGGTTTCTTTTTGGAAAGTGCATCCACCAGGACCGCTTACGTAAATGTTTATTTGCAGCTAAACCATTTTGTTACTCTCCCACCATGCTGACATAGACTCACCTAATAATCACAACAAAGTAATACAATCACCTAATATAACATAAATAGGTGGATGTGTCACTGTATAGTGATCGAAATTCCGGCTCTTTTTAGAGGACCGGCTTTTCTGGTTCGGCTCACGAAGAAGAGCCGGCTCTTTCGGCTCCCAAACTGTTTTTAAGATCTTTTTGTTTCCTTCTGATGAAATTATATATCACCAATACTAATGACACATTACAAAGAACACGGATTCCTTTTGAAAAGGCATTGTTCAACCATATCATTATAGCCTTATTGTTTCAATATAAAATTATTTTTTTCTTCCTAATTTAACAACTCAAATTGTTTATATTTAAGCAAATAACACATGACAAAACTCATGTTGACCAGTTACGAGCGCTTCGAGGGACACAAAGAGAGAGGTAGAGAGAGGGGTGGGGTGGGGTGGGGGGGAGAGATATACACAGAAAGAGAGTGAGAAAAAAATAAAAAAAGGAGGAAAGAAAGAAAAAGGGAGAGAGAAATTAGAGAGAGAGAGAGAGTAAGATGGAAAGAGAAAGAGTGAGGGACAGATGAAAGAGATAAAAAAGAAAGAGGGAGAACAAGAGAAAAACAGATCGCAAGAGAGATGGCAAGAGATGGAGAACCAGAGGGAACAAGATCAATGGAGTGAGAAAGTGATAGAGAGAAAGAAATGGAGAGAGACAAAGGGAGTGAAAAGGAGTGGCGGAGAGCAAGAGAGAAGGCAAGAGAGTGCAAACAAGAGACCAAGAAAAGAGAAAATAATAGAGTGAAAGAGAGAGAAAGAGAAAGAAAGGGAGATTGAAAGACAAAGACAGATAATGAGTGAGCGAGAGAGAGGGGGGAGAAGAAGAGAGAGGAAAAAGTGCATGGCAGAGTGGAAGAGAGACTAAGGGAGTGCAGGAGAGAAAAAAGGGAGACAGAAAGAGAAAGTGAAAGTGAAAAACAAAGACACATGGAGAATTAGAGTGACAGAGAGAGAGACTGAGAGAAGGCATGAGAAAGAGAGGGAAAAACAGACAGAGGAATAAGTGTAAAACAAAGCAAAGGAGTGTGGTAGAAAGAGAGGGAGAGAGCAGAAGAGAGGGATACATAGAGAGAGAGAAAGTGAGAGAGAAAGACAATGACAAATAGAGAAAGAGAGAGGAAGAGAGTGACAAAGAGAAAGAGTGTCTGAGATAGGGCAAGGAAGAGTCAGAGAAAAATGAGAGAGGGAAAGAGAGATAGAGAGAACAAGAAAGAGAGAAACATAGCGAGAGAAGGAGAGCAAGGGAAAGAGGGGAAGAGAAAGAAAGATAGAAAGTGATCAAGAAAAAGAGAGAGAGGGAAAGAAAAAGAGAAGGGGAGCAGAGAAAGAGAGAGAAAAATAGAGAGTGTTTCGAAGGGAGCGGGCTCTTACTTGGCGGGGAGCCGACTGTCATTGTTCACTTCAGAGGGCCAGCTCATAGGGCCATTTCGTTCACAAACACCACAGCATCCTCCACCTCCTCTTCCACCGGATCAGAAGCGCCTCCGCCACCTTTCTCCTTCTCTCCCTCACCACAATGTCCTCGTCGCGAAAGATCTCCTCGGAGTCTTTCAGCAGCTCGGTGGGCTCCGATTGTGGGCTCGAAAGTCCCGGGGGGGACGGAGGCAACGGCGGACTGGAGGCGGCCGAGGAGCTCCGAGGATGTCCCTTTTCCGCCTCCTTCCACAGGGCGCTCGTGTGGAACGGACGCAGCCCCGGCGAGAGGCTTTCGTGCCCGGCTGCGGGCGAGGAGAAGCACCCGGGAGGAGGCGGAGGGCCTCACAAGAGGGCGACCAGGAGGAGAAGGGTGAATCTGGATTCGCTTGGAGAGAGTCTGAAACGGATGACGTCCCCCACGGTAAGAAGGGCCTTTGCCAAATACAGTACACCCATTTTTAAGTTAAATGTGTTGGATTTTGTAGTTCCAGTACTGTTGTACCAAAGGACATCAGAGGGAAAATCATTTTTGTTTACACCTCCACAAATGCAAAGTGTAATTATATAGCTAAAATAATTTGAGGGGTGGGCTTGTAACATATGTCATTTTCTCAAGCATGGGTCACCAACATGTGGGACACTAAAATAGTGGTCGGCAACCACCGGGCCCCAGACCAGTACCGGGCTGTGGGTTGTTTCATACCGGGCAACACAAAAAGCAAAAAAATGCCCTATTTTTTCCTACACCAAATGTATCCGTGAATATACATATTTTTGTTAAACCAAACACACCTTAATTCTGGGGGGTCTGGGTGGGCGTCCTACATGTATTACTGCAGTTAATGAAAATATTAGTAATATTTCTGACCTCATTTGCTCCACATTGGATGCAATGGGAATCGAACCCGGATATCAGTAATTAGAGCACTGAATCCTAACCACTAGGTTACCAGGATTGCAGATGACAAAGGAAAAGGCATCATACTTCAGCTCATCATCACATTTTTGCTAACAGTGCCATATTGTACAACGTAGTGATGGAGCATTGTGGAAAAGAGTTCATCCAAAACAGCGTTAAGCAATGTGGTACTATGAGTGAAAATAGAGTGATAATGAGATAAAATCAAATGCCTTTTCTTATGTAATCTAGATCCTCAGTGGTCAAGTGCAGTGTTTCTCAACTGGTGGGGCACAATCCAAAAGAAGGTCGCGGGCCTTCACGCAAGTTGCACATTATTTCAGGAATATCACAGAGTTTTCACAGTATTTATAATCACAATGCCAGTATTAGCTCCTTCTATTGGCCATTTGACGATCATTAATATTGAATTTTTAGGACGGGTGCTGCTGACATTCCTTTCACTTTGCAATTATGTTACATATACAAGGGAGGTACTAACTGCAATATTGCAATATCCAAAAGTATACAAGGTATCTGTACTCACAATGGTCCAGTGTTGAATGCCTTCTATCGTGCATTTGACAATCAAGAACCTGTATTTTAAAGATTGCTTGTTGAGGCTATTAACATTCTTCTCAATTTGTACAAGTGTTACACACACAAGTGATGTAATAACTGCATTATTGTAATATCCAGGAATATTCATGGTATCTGTACTCACGATGGTAGCTTATACCAGTTTTTGCTAATTTCTATTGGCCATTTGAATAACAGGGACCTGGAATTTAAGGATGCATTGTAGATACTGTTAAACTTCCTCTGTTTGTAACAGTGTTACATACACAAGGGATGTAATAACTGCAATATTGTAATATCCAGGCATTTTCAGAGTATCTGTACTCACAATGGTAATGGATACCTGTATTGGCTGCCTTCTATTGGTCATTTGACTATCACGGAAATTGAATTTAAAAATGACTTGTACAGGCTATTTATATTCTTTTCACTTATAACTCTGTTTCATACGCCAGGGAAACAATAACTGCAATATGGTAACATCCAGATAAATTCAAGGTGTCTGGACTCACGATAGTAGCTAATACCAGTTGTTTTGGTGGTTTCTATTGGCCATTTGATCCACAGGGACCAGGAATTTAAAGGTGGCTTGTTGAGGTTCCTTTCAATTTGTAACAGTGTTACAAACACTAGGGATGTAATAACTGCTATATTGTTATATCCAAGAATATTCAGAGTATCTGTACTGACATGGGTACCAGATACCAAGATTGGCTACCTTCTATATGCCAGGTTGCCTATCAAGAACCTGGAATTTAAAGATGGCTTTTAGAGGGGCTTGACATTCTATTCACTTTCTAACTGTGTTGCATACACCAGGGAAATAATAACTGTGAAATTGTAACATCCAGAAATATTCAGGGTATCTGTTTTCACGATTGTAGCCGATACCAGTATTAGCTACCTTCCACAGGAACTCAAAATTTAAGAACGGCTTAATTGTCATTAACTACATACAATACAGTATTGAAAACAATGTTATGTCAGGATTTAAAGACATTTAAAAAAAAAAATAACAGTTGTTTATTGCAAAGAGAAAGGAATTGTATGCCCAAAAGGTATTGCTGTATGGCAGCTGTCAGGAACCTTTTGACCCAAAGAGCCATAAAAGCAAAAATATTATGTTTTTTTTTTTTAAAGAGAGACACACCATATATTTAAAAAAAAAATTCAACAAAACCGCCAAACCCACTCTCAAGACAAAAGTTACTCCTTCAGCACGTATTATTTCACTGTGTGACGTTTGATGATTTGATAACATCTATTTAATCATAATAATACCAGAGTCTGTCTCCCACATAAGTATACTACTTAAAATTTGTCTACTTCCCAAAGTTACTTAAATGCTCATTTTGGTCCTAAATGATGGTTTCAAACCAAGGTGCGAGCAAAGTCGTTTTGTAAAAGGGTCACAAAATACTGCAAATGAGGATTCCAACATATTTACCTTCAGCGCAGACAGTGCTGGGCAAGGGGGAGAAGGAGTGCACACGCTGTGTAAATGGCTCTGTCCTGTCCTACCGCTCACCCAATCAAATTGCTCTGGGTGTTTTGCTAGAGTTTTGGGGGTTTTACATTTTCTTCCGTGAGGTTTCATCATAAAGTGGCCCAACAGTAAACATACAGTGTTGAATGAGCTTCCATTTAAAGAATCCCTTAGAGACATACAGCAGAACGGGGTCTGTTGGTGTGACACCTTGACTGTAAACTGCGGTTGAGACTGAGCCCTCTATAATGTATACTTGAACTGAACCACTCAATAAATCAAAGTTGTCCGGCTTTGCACATGCTAAAATCAGTTTTGCATCTAAAATGCTTTAAATAATCGCTCAAGTTCTATTTCATCTCCAAGTAAGATGTACTCATAAAAAGAGCACTATATGACTCGCTAGCAATAGGTTCACGACCCCTGCTATATGGTATCGACAACCATTTAAGACTTGGGTATTGATCCATCCATCCATCCATCCATCCATCCATCCAAGCCTCCCTCCATCCATCCATTAATCCATTATCTGCGCAGCTTATCTTCACTGGAGTTGCTGGAATTGAACCCTGGACCCCTGCACCGTGGGCATGCGCACTAACCAACCAGCCCCTGTGCTGTGTAGGTTTTGATATTTGACATTAAATGCAATTTCACGACCCTAAAACAGCCATCATCCTCGTTATGACAAGTTGTTAAAAACTGGACATCTTTTAAAAAAGTTTATTTCCATTTTTGAAGTTCTAACAATCCCTAGTGGTTAAGGTTATTAGTGCAGGTGAATTTTCAAAAGGAACATTTAGACAACAATTGAATTGAGTGAATTTGTGGAATCGCGTCAATTTGTCCAGAATTCAATTGACACTTGCATTAGCAAACAAGTTTTCCAACATTAAGTTTTATGAGAGGTTCAACTTATTTTATGTGCTTTGCTGTTCGAGGGCGGAGTATAAGATTATTCATTTACAAAATCTTAATATTTTAATACCTGTTATTAACACACAATATTGTTATAATTATCACACAGAGATGGTCAGATTGTGATCATATTGTTTTATGACGTTTTGGACACCATCAGAGCCTTTTCTTAATGAGTCAGTAAATTAAGCCTTAACCAATCATCTACCGTACTTTTGCTTTGTTCTCACTTGCTAGCCGCTGTTGTTAAACCACTCCAGCCCATGTTCTGAACCACTTCTACTACCTTCCAATGTTCATGTTCCAACTAACTCCCGCTACCTTCTCTTGTTAGCCAATTATCACTTCAGTTATGGCTAACTCATGCTAGCAGGCCAGTTAGCAGTTTTACTAATTTCTACTCACCAAGTATTCTGCCATTGCTTGTTGAAATGGAGGTTCTCTCCAACCATCCGTCCGTTATCTGCTCAGCTTGTCCTCAGTTGGGTCGCAGGGGTGCTGGAGCCCATCCCAGCCATCTTTAGGCAGTGGACAGGGGACACCCTGAACTGGTGGCCAATTTGTCTGAAATCAACTCAGGGTGGTTTTGAAGCAAAGTTAAAAAACACTGATTAGAACAGCAAGATGTGGTGTTTTATTCGGGCAGGGTTCGTTTCACAGGAGGTAAGGCAGCGAGGCCACAATAGTGGTCCAAGATCCAGGCAAGGGGTCGATGTTCCAGTAAGTCCATACAGCGAGGGTGACAGTCAAAAGTGGTCCGAATAATACAGGATGGCAGGCAAGTGTTAAGTACTCGAGAATAACAAGACGCCTAGACAATAGTGCTCGGGACGTGACATAAAAGACAACAATGCAGCAAATAGCTAAGGGGTCAGAGTGTTTAAAGAGTGACGGGGAGAGTTGTGTAAGGAGGGAAATACGGGCAGGCGACCGCAGTTGAGGGAACAATTGAACCAGGAATTGAGTGACCAAATAAGTTAAGAATGATAGACATAAAGGTAAGAACAAAAATGGGAGATAGAGAAGGAAAGATAGAGAGGGAACCAACAGAGACGCAGGAATTCAAGTGCAGGAACATAATGACAATTATTTTGATGGTGAGCTTGCTCTGCTAAGTTCTGCCAGTTAGAGTCACTGAATTGCCAGTGCATAAAACAATGAAAAACACGTGACTCGTAATTTAAGGAAGAAGCTCAAGTCATAGGTGGGCAACCCGGTCTTCAAGGGCTGCATGTCTTGCATGTTTTTGAGGTTTATTTTCTTAGCTATGGTTATTACGAACAACAGGATTGCTAACAACCTCATGCTAATAATTTGCACAGCCTTAATTGAACATGAGAAACCTTCTGAAACATCCAGGAACTGCGGCCCTCAAGGACCGGTCATAGGTGTGATTTTGAATTTTCAATCGCACGTGTACTTTACCAGGGCTTTGTTTTTCGCAAACGTAGATAAAGAACAGCCTCTTACAATTTAGGTGGAAATTTTGTAGGATGAAATGTTTTTTTAACGCTCTCAATTCTGATCCGTTGAGAGAGGTTGACTCTTAACCCTGAAAACAAATGAACATTGTATCTTTGAGTCTCAGCAACTGATATTACCACAAAAGTGCAGTTAAAGTCACTAAGAAAATAGAAGTTAAGAATATCCGCCCTACTTTGAAAGCAATTTAGCAGCCAGTCACAATGCCATGCTGGATACCTGTACTTTCAACCTCCCTCCATAATCAACTTGATATGGAGCAAGACAGTATGTTGGAAACATTTAGGATTTATCTAAACTATCTGACATCTCCTAAATTTAATTGATGGAATTTAATGGAAGAAATACTCAGTTATAGGTTGTGAACTCATGGTAATTGCGCTGATTGCAATCTTTAGCATCTGTCACAGAATTGTATAAAAAGGGATTGTACAATAGGAAATGACCATGCAATTTTAGATATTTATGTACACCCAAGAGTTAGCTACATGAATGGATGAATAGATACTTGTGATACATTTTAGTCACAACTTTTAAATTCAGTGTTTCCCATAGAATTTTGTGAGACCCTGTTAGGTAGACAGTCTAGAGGGGTCCTGGGCTATGCTACCTTCGTGGAAAATTCCGTCGATTTTAAATTTTATTGCCTTCAAGCACGGTAGCACAGTGGTTAGCGCGTGTGCGGCACAGTTCTGAGGTCATAAGATCGAACCTCCTGTGTGGAGTTTGCTTGTTCTCCCCGCACTTGCGTTAATTGGCCGGTCCAAATTGTCCCTAGGTGTGAATGAGCGAGCAAATTGTCTGTCCCTGTGTGCCCTGCCATTGGCTGGTAACCATTTCAGGGTGTCCCCTGCCCAACTGTCAGCCCAGCAAGAAAAAAACAAATACAAAACACAATGACCTTACATCTATGCGACACATAACCCAAATTGATGATTCAAATTCAATCGCGCTAACAACAACAAAACCTTAAAGGAATTTTTTTTTTTTGGTTTAAATTAGTTTCAGTTAGTTGTGTTTTTTTTTGAACAAACCTTTAAATGCTTTTCCAAAATCCACATTTTTACATTTTTTTTGTTGTCACTTATGAGAAAACGGTTTGCTATCAATGGCAGCACGGCGCGGTGGTTAGCGCGTGTGCGGCACAGTTCTAAGGTCATGGGTTCAAATCCAGCTACCGACCTTCCTGTGCGGAGTTTGCATGTTCTCCCTGTGCTTGCGTGAGTTTCCTCCGGGCACTCCGGTTTCCTCCCACATTCCAAAGACATGCATTTCAGGTGGATTGGCCGGTCCAAATTGTCCTTATGTGTGAATGAGCGAGCGAATTGCCTGTCCCTGTGTGCCCTGCGACTGGCTGGCAACCAGTTCAGGCCCGAAGATGGCTGGGATGGGTTCCAGCACCCCGAGACCCTACTGAGGATAAGCGGTGTAGATGATGGATGGGTTTGCTATCAATAACATCTGCAATGATAAACATACATGCATTGTAGTGTACTTAAAAAAATGCTGATTGTCCTATTGCTACTTAGAAACTGCTCCAAAAGCCAATTCAGGCCAATATCCCACTTATTTGCATATTTTGGCTTTATGTACGAAATGCTGGCCAATTTGAATAGGGTATAGGTCCAACTGACAGATGGCGTATAAATAATTTTTTGGGATTCTCTTGTGTGTTTTCTTTTGTCTACTGTCTCATGCACTGCTGCTGTTTTCAGCCTGGGTAGTTTGGTGCAGCAGTGTCTGTTATTGACTGCAGTGGACCGTGACAGAAAGAACAGAGCATGCTCTCTCGGTGGCTGTCATCACTCCCTGACCACGTTGACCCACAAGCATTGACACACATACATATGCATACTCACCCACACAAATACACGCACGCATGAACACATACACGCCTAGTTACACGAGAACAAACATTCATTTTTCTCTGTCTCAGCTTAGTCATCCATGGTGCTGATTGAGTGTTTTTCGATGCCTTGTGAATACTCTGAGTTCAAAGAGCCCTTATGTTTTTCTCCACTAAGCCTAAATGCTTTTATTTGACCTTTTTGACAGCCGTTCCGGATGAACTAATTAGGTAAGAGGAATAAGTTGGAGTTGGGGGGTACAGTTGAACAGTGGAGAGTGACGTTATCAGCTGCACAGTTTTTCTCTCCCCCTTAATTTGCTTGGGTCACGTGTTTTTGGATCATATGACCACTCTAGATGGCAATACAGTATTTACAAACAGTATTTACTACGGTGCGAAAAAAAAACGTGAATAAGGGCTGCGTCTTGCATTCGCTTGTCATCTCTCCTAGTGGATTAAAGGAAAATCCATCCACGTGACGACACCGATGATACGGAGAAAAAGTGAAGCAGTTTTAATAGATAAGTTCCACTGCCGTTCAATTTGGATATATAAATTAAGGAATTGATATGTGGGTGCAAAAGCGGAAATGTTGTGTGTGCATTGTTAATATTGAATGAAGTGCCTTTGGTCAAATCTCCGGTTTTGCTCCTGTTATGTATTATATGAAAAACGTAGGCAAAACATATTAATTTCTATCGAGGAAATGTTTTCAGATGTCACCGTTCTGTTTTGTATAAATATTTGTTAGTTTCATGACCCTTCATCTCTGAATAAAACACACAATAAGAGACAAGAGACATTTTTTTAATTTTTTTTTAAGCTCATAAAGAGATGTAGTCAGATCTAGGCTTGATTTGCCCAAAAGGGTCATTCGCGATCTGTCTCGTGAATTAAAAAAGAATAACCACACCATAGTTGAAGTCGCTATGTTTAAAATTAAGGCAAACACAAACACACATACAACACACACACACACACACACACACACACACACACACACACACACACACACACACACACACACACACACACACACACACACACACACACACACACACACACACACACACACAGGGAGTAGCTCCCCTCGCGGGCATCTGGCATAGTGATAGCATTTCTTTGGGTTGTCTTCTCCAGAACACAGTGCACGATGAAATTCTCCAAAGCATCCAAACAGCAAAAAGTATATAGTAATAGAGCAAGGGATAACTGTATAACAAATAATTTTGAGGTTAATATGGTAAATAAGTATAGCATTGCCGTAACTGCAGAAAGAAAGAGTAATGGGGGGATTTTACATCCTCTCTCCTCCAATTGTAAAGAGACAGAGAAAACAGAGGAAAATGCAGACCCAAGTAAAGAATATGGGAACCAAACTTTGCTTTTCAAGAGTGGGTCTTGTCCCCGTCCAATGTATTCGGTAGATGCACCTCTTTTTCAGCTTGTTTTTATAGTCGTGTGCATGCTCTAAAACAGGAGTCGGTAACTACGGCCCGTGGGCCACATGTGGCCCGCCAGAGGTTAAAAATAACATGTATATTATTATGTAAATTAAAAAAGTACTATTAATACAAATGTGTTGATTTAGTGCCATATTTGTTACTGGTGTCCCCAACATTAAATTAGCTGGGTACATATTTTTTACATAATAAACAAATTGCAAGTATTCATTATATTTATCAAGCTATTTCAGGCAAAACACCACTTATGTGCTACTTCTTTTGCATTTTGAGTTTTTCATAGCATATTATCAAAGTTAGTGCTTAAAAAAAGTGACGTATTATAGGACTTTGCCTCAATTTCGGAGTATTTAAAAACAAATTTAATTACATTGTGTATTTGTTGACAAAAAGAATGAAATATACTAAATGTTCCTGTAGATGTCTCCATGTTTATCTATTCTTAAATACATATCGTTGCTGCTATTCCCCGAAAAATATGTATTCATTTTGTGTTGGTTTTTATTTTTTTCCATAATTGGAAAATGCAAAACAATGCTTTTAAATCGAGATATGTCTTTTTGAAATAGAATCAACTATATGAGAAAACACATAGGCCTTCATTATCTTTTTTAACTCAAGTATTGCCAAGGATTTAATTTGGGTCTGTATCAGTAGATACAGAAATTGGTGTGGATTGCGGTGGACCCAACCGTAGGAAGCATTGAAAGGTGCTAAAAAAGATGTCAATAAAAAAAACCTGAAATAAAATAAGAAATGGTCAAAAACATTAATAAAACTGTCTGAACCAAATAACAAAAAAACTACCTCAGAAAGCAGGGCAGACTAGAAAAGGTGATGGTGGAAAACAACGGTAGAAAATGAAAATCATCCGACACTGAGTGCTGTCCAAAATGTCGTTATGAAGGTTCAGGCTAATTAGGAACAGATGTAGGGTGATTGGACACACCGGTCTCGGTTAGGTGCCCTCTGGTGGACGGAGGCAGGCCAGACCCTAACATAAATAAAATAAATGTTTTTTTTTCCTCCCTGCCCTTTGCAAATAATTTCTAAACCAATGCAACCCGCGACTAAAAAAGTTTGAGTCAAACTCACTTAGACACCTGTAAATGTGCCTTAGCAGGAGGGTTGGGTGTCTTTTCGGAGGCTCACAATTAAATTAGGATTTAGGAATGTACGATTTGATTGCAAAATGTTTATGTTTTTTTAATTTACCTTTACTAAGATTTAATCTATTTTAGTGTTCATCAACTGTGCATTTATAAAAAAAGCAAAACAACAAATAAATTTCTTTCCACTAGTCAAGTCAAGTCAAGTCATTTTTATTTGTATAGCCCTAAATCACGAAGAGTCTCAAAGGGCTTCACAGATTGTTACACTATATTACACAAACTATTTTCAACCGACAAGAGGAGTAGGTTATTCGTATGCAATGGAGTAGAAGTGAGTTTTAAGTTTAGATTTAAACATTTCCACTGAGGTTGCAGATCGAATCTCAGGGGGAAGAGCATTCCACAGCACCGGTGCCCGGATGGAGAACGCTCTCGAACCAGCAGAAGACTTCTTTGCTCTCGGGATCATCAGAAGACCAGCACTCTCAGATCGTAGGCTTCGGCCCGGGACATAGTGGCAGATCAGATCTGAAAGATAAGAGGGAGCAAGTCCATGTATGATTTTGTACAATACTAAGAGAACTTTGAAGTCACATCTTTGGCTAACTGGGAGCCAATGCAGGTTAGCCAAAATCGGTGTTATGTGATCGTACTTTTTTGTCCTGGTTAAGAGCCTCGCTGCGGCATTTTGTACTAGCTGAAGAGACTTGATTCTGGACTTCGGGAGACCGGAGAGTAGTGCATTGCAGTAATCGAGACGGGAGGTAACAAATGCATGAATTAATGTTTCCGCATCAGACTGAGACAGTATTGAACGGATTTTAGCAATGTTGCGAAGATGGAAGAAGGCAGTTCTAGTAATTTGTTTTACATGCATCTCAAAGGATAGTTCAGGGTCAAATATGACACCTAAATTTTTAACTGAGTCACTCTGTGTGATGTGACATTTGTCAATGTTCACAGCAGTTTTTGAGAATAAGTCCCGGCATTTAGAAGGACCAATGACTAACATTTCAGTCTTTTCAGAGTTAAGACGCAAGAAGTTGAGTGACATCCACTCTTTTATCTCAGTGAGACAGGCCTCCACTACTGTTTATTCAACACAAGGAATGTTAGACGGACTTGAAAAAGTGACAAAAATGGCATACAAACACTAATATAAATTGATGAATTGATTTAAAAGTCTTTGTGCTTTTCATTTATTTGTTTTTTTTTCTGAAAATGTTTACCTGAATACGGGAAGATCTCATCTCATCTCATTAGCTGCACAGCTTATCGTCAGTAGGGTCGCGGGCGTGCTAGAGCCCATCCCAGCAATCATCGGGCAGTGGACAGGGGACACCCTGAACTGGTTGCCAGCCAATCGCAGGGCACACAGGGACAGACAACTCGCTCGCTCATTCACACCTAGGGACAATTTGGACCGGCCAATCCACCTGAAATGCATGTCTTTGAAATGTGGGAGGAAACCGGAGTGCCCGGAGGAAACCCACGCAAGCACGGGGAGAATATACAAACTCCGCACAGGAAGTCCGGTAGCTGGATTTGAACCCACACAGGAGGTTCCCAAGACCTTAGAACTGTGCCGCACATGCGCTAACCACTGCGCCGCCGTGCTGCCCTTACGGGGAGATCGTTGTTGGATTTTATATCTATTGCTATTTTTGTGCTATTTTTTAAAATACAGATAGTATTCTTCATCATGCCTTTTTTAAAGTAAAAGTCTGTGACTTTCACTTTAAAAAAAGCCAGGGTGTGTTTCCTTAATGTTTTTTTTGATTAATGGTAGTCATCAAATACAGCTACAGTGGGTGCTTTGTGAGTAGCGCCTGGCTTTAGTGACATCCAGTGAACATATTTAAAACTACAGGCCTTTGTCTGACGTGATGCAGCACATCTTTCTTCTGAGCTACTCTTAACATTGTCTTGTGGGCCTTATAAAATGATGTGGCAATCCACATTTGGCCTGCGGAACATGAGTTTGACACATTTGATCCTTACTGCAAGTGAAACATTGTATCTCTGACCCGCGCAGACCTTCACATGCACACAAACCTGCACGTTTTCTGAATAAATGATAAATGATTTGCTGAGTCAAGGGAAATAATGCGCACGCTGTAGGGATGAATGCAAAAATAAGTACCTGAAATTAACCTGCAATAATCATATGTCAACTGTATTTTGTGATACTATTTCAAACTATTTAACGTTATCTTGCCTGGATATCCTTCTCTGTCTTTGCTGTGTTTGTCTTTTAAATGCGCACACAGGCATACACTATTTGATGGCTAAAATCACTCCTGTAAATGTCCATAGTGGGCGGAGGCTTGCAGATGACCCCAGCAGCTGGCACGTTGAGTTCTAGTATTGCCACAATAGCCTCGCATTTGAGCTACATCACACATAATCCAGTTGGAGCTGTCTTCCCGGGCCTGTTCCGTCAGATGTGCCGTACGCATACAAATACGAGTGCAAACCCCCAGCTAGCTAGCCCAGATTGGTGAGCAGTTACAATTCGCACAAATAAGTTCTGACACAACGGGTTTCTTCCTTGCTTTTTCTGTGCTCATATATACACATAATACAATATTATTCTCTCTTCATACAGTAATCCCTTATCTTTTATGTGGGATTGCATTCCAAAAAGGACCCACGGGATTCAAAAAAACAAGGAGCATAAATTTCCTGCCATGTCCTGGTTTAAAAATATGACTGCAGGCTTAATTTTTTAAAAATTTTGTTGTCATGATGGCTTTTAGGGAAACAGTAAATGGAAAAAGATTTGCACGTACTTAATGTCTGTTCGTTAAGTAGTTTACATATGTGTATATTTTAAACCGCAACCAGGGTTGGGTAGGGTTACTTTAACTTGATTACTTTCATTTACTTTTGGATAACTCCAATACCAAACATGCTAATAAAAGACAAAATAAACTAAATATGAATAAAATTACTAAATTTTGTGAAGGCTTGGAGAGTAACGGAATACATGGAACGGCAAAAATGATGTTGGCAAGTTGTTTGGATTTATTTTCATTTTGTTTCTGTCGCATTTTATGTTAGTTTTGCCGGAGATCAAAGAGATCAAAGCCAGGAGAGAAAGCTTACCACGTGTTGTGAGTCATAATTTTATTCATATTTAGTTTATTTTGTCTTTTATTAGCATATTTGGTATTGGAGTAATCCAAAAGTAATAGAAAGTAATCAAGTTAAAGTAACCCTACCCAACCCTGACCGCAACGTTATTGACGCACGAGCAGACACAAGCAGGAAAGGGGCGGGGCGACTGTTAATGCAGAACACAATGCACGATGAAAAGCGGCCTAAGTAGCGAAACCGCAAAAAGTAGAGCGCAGTACAGCGAGGGATTACTGTACTGCATATTCAATAAAAACCTTAGAAACGTGACTTTTGAAGTTCAAATTGGGGTTCTTAAAACCCCTACCAAAAATTATGGAATCATCAGCCTTGGACAATTACTCACTCTGACATTTTATTCTGTAAAACCTTAGATAAAAATCATGACAAAATAATAAAGTTTCTCAAATGTGCAACTCCTTGGCATTCAGAAAAACTAAAATAAATACAAAAAACAAGTTTATGGTGGTCAGTAAATGCTACTTTTATAGACCAAGCATAGGGATACAATTTTTTAATCACTCCACTCTGAGGAAAACATATGGAATCAGGAAAAAGAGATGGAGAATTAACAATCAAAACATAATACTAGTAATTAGTTGCACCACCTTTGGCTTCTATGACAGCTTGCATGAGCCATGGTCTTGATGAGGACAAACAGTATTCTTCATCAATCTGGTGCCAACTCTCTTTCATTGCAGTTGCCAGATCATCTTTGCAGGTCGGAGTTTTGCTGTGGACGATTTCTTTTTCAATTTCAACCACAAGTTTTCAATTGGGTTGAGATCTGGGCTATGTGCAAGCCATGACATTGACTGGATGCGTCTTTCCCCAAGGAACACTTTTACCGTTTTTACTCTGTGGCATGATGCAATGTCATCTTGGAAAATGAGTTCATCATCCCCAAACATTTATAATTTTTAGAAGGAATAAGAAAGTTGTCCAAAAGATCATTGCAGATTTGACCGCAGCCACCTGCCCAGTGCCTTTGCCTGACATGCAGCCCCATATCATTAAGGACTGTAGGAATTTTGATGTTTAGGCAGTCCTCCTTTTAAATCTCACCAGAACCGCACCAGACAAAAGTTCCAGCATAATCACCTTGTCCAATACAGATTTGTGACTCATCACTGAAGATAACCTTCATCCAGTCATCCAGAGTACATGATTGCCTCTCCTTAGCCCATTGCATTTTTTTTTTGTTTAAGGGTCAACGATGGTTTCCTTTTAGCTTTCCTATATGAAAATCCCATTACCTTTAGGTGCACAGTTCTGTCACATACATTTACTCCAACTTCCTCTCATGTCCTCTTCATTTACCTTGTTGTGCATTTTTTGTTTTTAAGACATTTGGCCATTAGCTGTTTGTCTTGACGCCTACATTTCTTCCTTAGGGGCCGGTCACACAGACATTTGCGGCTGAATCACGGCCAGAAATTTCTGCCTTTGGGGCGGACGCTATTGGACGCATTGAGATCGCCATTCAGACGAGATACAGCGGCGCTTAACACGAGGTCGGAAATTCGTGCGAGGGTGGCAGCGCGAAACTGTTTGGCGCTGCTCAATTCTTCAGAGCGCGGGTGCACAGCCTTTCACGAGCGTATTGAGGCTGAACCACGGCCAGAAATTTCTGGCCGTGAGGCAGAAGCTGTGGAGCGCTGTAGGACGTTTTGAGACCGCCATATAGACGAGATAGAGCAGTGCTTTAGTCGCCGTCGGAAATTTTCACGTGGTTGGCCGCGCTCAAAACTTTTGAGCTGCTCAAAAGTTTGAGCACGTGTTAAACCGCGTGCCGCACACGTGGTCAACACGAGGAAATGACGCGGAAATGACGCGGAACGACGTGCTCTGGCCGCGGCCAGGGCGTGCTTACACATGGGTAGGACGGGAAATTTCAGCGGGTAATCGTGGGTGGAGCATGGTAATAGCATGTTCTGCGCCTGTATCGCGGTGTTATTACGTGAAATTAACGTGTTACGCGTGTGACAGTGAAACGCCTTTCTCCGCGTATAAACAGCGCGAATGCCGAGCACACGTCAGTTGTGCTCGTGACGTCAAGGGGGTGAACATGGATCCCCGTCAGCGTAGTTTCTCTTCATTTCGAATAAATCTTTCGGTGCATTCGCAATGGATGCAGCAAGGCTTTAAATCTAGGACCTTAGCTTGGCCTTTTGGCTGAGAGTAAGAATCCCGGCTTCTAAGCTTTGTAGCGTATTATGAACTGTTCGATAATGGATAATGAATAAAGAAGATAGACCAATAACACTTAAACCCCCCCCTTCAGCGCAGTGACCTCGTCTTAATCCATTCTTATTTCTTGACATTTCTTTTCAAGATAATAAAATAAAAATGATGCCATAGCTTGAAATCTTGATCTTCACGGGACTGTGTCTTGTGCGGTTATGATTTCTACAGCCCGGTGCCGAGATTTGCATCCCCTCGCTAATACAACCATTTTTACCTCGTTTTATCTCATTTTTAGGGAATGTAATGGCGAACTTATAACCAAAACCACTTCGTCTTGCATTTGTTGGAAATGTAATACAACTTAAACCATTCCGTCTTTGTTTTTGTTGTGAACGTAATCGAACGGAATATCCTCCCCCCTCGCGTGAACGCGCATTCTGCTGCGCTTCCAACGAAAGCGATCGTATTCTATATAAAACGCTTATTAAAGCTATAAAGCGAGCTAATTATAACAATTAGGAGATCCTAGTCTATATAACGCGTTTATTTAAACAATAAAGTGCGATCGTATTCTACAAAATGCGTTTGTTAACGTGGATGAAAAAGTCACGCGAGGGGGTGGGGCGGTGTGGGTGTTGCGTAGGAGTCGGATTTGGGCAAAACACCGGCTCGGGAGCTTTTATACCCGTGGTCCACACGAGAAAATGACGCAGAAATGACGCGATGAGGAAGCGGAACAGTCGCCGGCGTCTGTTTTGCGGGCATACCACCGCTGAACAGCGGGTTGGCCAATTTTGCGCATTTTCCATCCCGGGCAACCACGGGCAAAAAAAAACGCAAAATTTTAGCCGTGATTCAGCCGCAAACGGCTGTGTGACCGGCCCCTTAGCCTACCAGTATGCTTGACTTTAACAATCATCCCATGCTGTTTTTAGTTGTCTAAATCTTTGATACAGCTGAATGTGAATAGCCCGCATGTTTGGCAACCGTACAAGTAGAGTTACCTTCTTCAACAAGTTTGACGATCCTGTCTTTGGTCTCAAGAGACATCTCTCTTGTTAGAGTCATGATTCTTGCCAATCCACTTATTCAAGGAGCCCTCCAAGGTGTAATGATGGCACTGTTTTTACTCTTGTCTAACAGTCAAAATTAATCTAAGTCAACTGCCCAATTAAAGAAAATAAATTGACTGGGTGTGTCCTTATTTTCTAATCAAGTTTTTTCCTCAGAAATGAGTGATTGTAGATTTCTTTTCCTGCACTTGCTCTATAATAGTAACATTTACTGACCATTGCAAAGTTTTTTTTTCTGAATTTACTTTAGTGTTTCTGAATGCCAATATGTTGCACTTTGGAATGACCTTACATTTGTTTCATGTTTGTAATCTGAGTTTTTCTACAGAATAAAATGTCTGAGTGAGGGCATGCCCAAGACTGGTGATTCCATACTTTTTCTAAGGGTTGTAAAATAATTATTTCACTTCTACAGTGGTCACAGAACATGTTAACCTTCTTCTTTGTGCAGCAAAGTAAATCTAATCCTTGATCTGATTGACCATTTTCAGAAACAGACTGTTCAAGAGGCTCTGCAGAGGACTCTGAAGTTTTACAGGCAACAAGAGATCAGGTAGGTTTTTTTTGTTGTAACATTTCTGGCATTGTTAGCCCAGTATAAACACAAGGAATTCATCATTGTTTTTGCATGCATTCCCTCAGCTCGCGCACGATCCAAAGAATGGAAGGATTTGACAACATTTTGTTGGGGTGTATGGTTTACCTCTTAGCAGATATCCCCGATCAACCCCCATTGCTGACGTTTTTGTCCAGCATTTGCACGCTACTTCTGTTCTATTACTGGATTGAGCAGTGTTTTTCAACCAGTGTGCGTGAACTCTCGCGCATGCTCGAGGTTTTATTTAATTGCAGGATGAAAATGGTGAAAGTAAGGGCCCGGTCACACAGCCGTTTGCGTCTGTATCGCGGCTGAATCACGACCAGAAATTTCTGCCCGTGAAGCAGACGCTGTTGGACGCTTTGAGATCGCGATACAGACGAGATACAGCCGTGCTTTACACGCGGCAAGAAATTCACACGAAAAAGTTTTGCGCTGCTCAAAACTTTAGACCACGGGTAACCGCGGGCGGCACACGTGATACACACGCGGCCAGGGCGTGGTTACACACGGGTAGGACGCGGAATTTTAGCGGGTAATCGCGGGTGGAGCACGGTCATAGCACGTTTGTCCTGCGCCTGTATCGCGGCGTTATCACGTGAATTAGCGTGTGTAACGCGTGTGACGGTCAAATGCCTTTCTCCGCGTATATTCAGCGCGATTTGCCGAGCACACGTCAGTTGTGCTCGAGACGTCAAGGGGTGAACATGGATCCCCGTCACCGTAGTGACCTCGTCTTAATCCATTTTTATTTCTTGACATTTCTTTTCATTTCATAACAAGATAATAAAATTAAAATGAAAAACTATTACAATAATAACATATGGGCTTCTTCTTCGGTGTCATAGCTTGAAATCTTGATCTTCACGGGACTGTGTCTTGAGCGGTTATGATTTCTACAGCCCGGCTCGGCAGCTTTTATACCCGTGGTCCACACGCGGAAAGGACGTGAAACTGACGCGATGAGGAAGCGGAACAGTCGCCGGCGTCTGTTTTGCGGGCATACCACGGATGAACAGCGGGTTGGCCAATTTTGCGCATTTTCTACTGCGGGCAACCACGGGCAAAAAAAAATCGCAAAATTTTACCCGCGATACAGACGCAAAAGGCTTTGTCACCGGGCCCTAAGAATAGGACTGCCTCAAATACAGTCCAAATGCCAACCCAAACCCCTCGCAAGTTTAAAAAAGTCTATTCAAGCGCGTCTAAGAGAGACAAATACATGCACTCCAAAAAATAAATCTATTGAAAAAAAGTAAGAATCTTGCACATATTTTGCTGATCATGATTATTTTGTTTTGTCTTTTTGATTTTTTTTTTTTTTTTTTTTTTACAAAAAACCCTGAAAAAAGTTATGACAATGTAAAAAAAGTTTAATTCCACTGGCAGATATTTTTTGCTCATTTTAGGTATTATTTTTGCAATGTATTCTCCATTAAACAAAATCAAACACATTAAAACAGGTTAAACATACTAACTTACTTTTTTCTTTTACTTTTTGTCCTAAAACAAGTAAAAATTTAAAAGGGCAAAATGAACTCCCTATCGCAGATGACTGATAGCAAATCATCAATTTATTCACTAAACCTTATTGAAATAAATTGTGTAGCAAAAGAATCTTGGTAGGGAAGAAAATGTTTCTATTTACTTTAATATTTGTTTTTAACTGGAATATTTATTTTCAAAACACAAAAACAAAATTATGAATATCGGTATTCTGTTGAAGCACGATCAACCATTCATTTGTCAATTACAGAAAAAAAAACATCTTAATAAAATGTCCTTAACCCGTTTTTTCCACCAAGCATTCTCACCTTGTGTTGAGCAGAATGATGCCCACAGTAATCATCGTTCCTTTCATTTTGTCCTTAGCTGATGTCAATGAGGTGTTTTGGATGCATATTAGCTCTAAATAAATGAATGTATGGAGGTCCTTTTGTTGGTCACATTAAGCATGTGCAAACCATTTTCCTCTTCAGCAATCAATTATACATCATTACTAACAATCAGTTATTCAGCTCAGATATTATGCACCAGTGTGTGCACCTCACGTTACAATTTCCATTTATACTAAAAGTGACCTTTGTTTGTTTTGAAGCATTTTGCTCTCAGAATGCACAACATATTCACAAGAAGGGCTCATAGGTTTTATAAATATTAAATGATACACAATATTTAGTAATACGTACTGTATGGTTCTAATCTCTAATCAATGTTTTTCCATGGGTTTACTCAGGTATCCAGATTCTGGTAAGGATGACGAGCAAAGGGAGATTAAAGAAGAGAAGTGCCCATTTCTAGAAAATTCTGGTTCAGAAGAGGACATCCTTCAAATCCTACAGTACATGGCCACAATACTGGGTAAGATAAAGTATAGGTTTGGTAAAAGAAACATATTGGTTACGTTCCTGGAAAGGTGCAGTACAAGTCTTTTAGCGTTCTATGTATGTTCACTTCCACTTAACCCTTATGTGGTGTCCAACGACCCATTTCAAGGTTATAAAAGACAATAACTGATGTGTCTTTGGGGCCATAAAATGAACTTACAATGTAAATGTACTGTATGTATGGTTCTGAATGCATATGTTTGTTAGGATGTTGTATTAACTATACTGAGCAATACCCCTTTCTTTTTGGTGGTCAGGACTGAGATAGACCCTGCTTCAAAATTAAGCCGCTAACAACGGTTAGTGGCGCTAATTCGTAACACAACATGAGGATCAACTAAGACTTTTGAGCGGACGAACTCAGTGTTTTGGTGTAACAGGACATTGGAGGACATTGCCAGCTTGCGATACCGTAACAGAATCAACATAATGAAGGACTCCTCTCACCCCGGCCACCATTTTCTTGACCAGTAGCTCTCTGAAAGGTGCTACAAGTGCTTTAAAACAAGGACTAACAGGCTCAGAAACAGTTTCTTCCCCAGGGCCACCATCGTCACCCTAAACAAGTGTGAAAGACTGTTGTTTTGAAAAATACATACCTTATTTATTGATTTTCTTGGGAATTCATTTGCTGCTAAAGGTTATTGCATTACTTTTCATTGCACTATTGCTATGCTGCTCTATTTGTCATTGCGCTATTATTGCAAAAGAGAATTTCCCTTATGACTTGGGCCTGTGTTCAAGCACTACGATTAAATAGTTTTTTCTTTTTATCCTGACATTCTTTTGTCTCATTTTATTATTCTAAGTCTTTATGATATGTTTATCTTGTTTATACTGGAGTGTCAGATTGAATCTTGTTGCAAATGTTCACTATGTTGTTATCAATGACAATAAGGACTATTCTAATGTATTCTATTCTAACAAAACTAAACATGCAATCACACTTGAAAGAAATAATAAATTGTTTTACACTTTTGGTTCATAATAATTTGGTAATGTGGGTAACCAAAATAGTTCAACTTAACAAAGTTGTTCAACACAAATAATAGATTGATTGTCATTTTTTATTTTCGCTTAAACAGCATTACCACATTAGTCTAAAATCTAATATCTATCTAGACTCTAGATATTGTTAAGGTATGTTTGCAAGGGTATATTTCTTAGTTGAATTGTCTCAATTTTGTAATGTCTGTTACTTATGTTGCTGTTGTTTGTGTTCTTTATTCTTGAAAAAGTTGTCAGCCACCCGAGCTGAGACGTATTGTAAGTTGTACTCCCGACGTAAAAGATGCACGCTCCGGGCATCCGGGCAGACGTTATTTCAGACACTGGCATTATCATTGATAACAACTTAGTGAACATTCTTTGCAGCCGGATAAATCATGGTACTCCAGGATAAAAACATAGAGACTTAAAATAGAAAAATTAGATAAATATAAAACATCTGGATGAATAGGCTAAAATATTTACAAGCTGATGTTGGATACTCAAGTTATAATGATAATGCAATGAAAAATTGTACATCGTAACAATAGTGCAATGAGAAGAAGTGTAACAATTAGCAGCAACACACGCAGAAAGACAGAAAACTACCATAAATCCCGGACGACAAGCCGCTACTTTTTTATTGAATTTTAAACTCTGCTGCTTTAAATAAGGTGCGGCTTATACTTTTTTTAATTTTGTTGCAGCAAAGCAAAAAACAGAGAGCTTCACATTTCCACAACCGATGCGTCCTAAATACAAAACACAGCAGTGATGTATGGAAATATTTACAGGACAATGTAATTCATATAATACATAACAGGAGCAAAACTAGAAGTTTGACATTACATTTTGAATATTTACGACATACTCACGATACCACGACTTTTTTACCCACAAATCAAGTCCTAAATTTATACATCCACATAGTACAGCAGTGCAAATCATCCATCAAAAATGCTACAACTTTTCTTTCTGTATCATAGGCACCAATGTCAGGTAGCTGAGGTTTCCTTTAATCCTCGAGGAACTATAACAAGCGAATGCAATTTGGTCGCTGTTGGCGTTCTGCAGCCAAAGTGTCGGTGCCAAATTACCCACACCTTTGGAGTTGGGTGTAAAATGTAAAAAAATTGACGTGAGTTAGTTCATTCTATGGCTGTTTAGGCCTGCCACTTAAAATCTGGTGAGACTTGTACGAAGACAAAATTGAATTTTGTTTTTAAATTTGAGAGTGCAGCTTCAAATCAAGTGCGCTCTGTATTCCAAATTTTACGGTATCTAGTCACACATTTTCATGTAGACTTGCATAGAAGTCGACCCTCTAAAACTGGTTTAAAATAGCCACATAGTAAAAGACATACGGGAAAAGATGTACATCAATTCGTGAAAGCGGCTAAGCCCTTATTTGGGGTGTGTGTGTACCTTTGAAAGCAAGCAAACGAACACTTAGCCGAGACACTCCATATCCATTTCGTCTCTTGGCTTTAAACCAATCGAAGATCACCATCTCCATTTCTGGGTACAGTCCAAGTAATTTTCCTGAGTGGTCTGTCGTCTAGAATTTACAGTAGAATTTAAGAATTGTGATTGCTCAAATGTGTTTGTGCAACTGATTTGAACTTTCCCAAATCTTCCTCTGGAATTCCATATTTTATTACAAACTCTGTGTTTCTTGGCCGAGTTTCTACCAACCAAGAGTGATTATTTGCTGTTTGTGTCTCTTTTGTCTCAGGAGTGCCATTCTTTGAGCTACGCGAGCATTTCGGTGAGGAGTTCTTCGGCCTTTGTTTTGAGGAAAATGAACGAGTGCTCAGGGCTGTAGGCGGCAACCTTCAGGACTTTTTCAACGGCTTTGATGCAATTTTAGAGCATATTCGCACCTCCACGGGCCGCCGTGCCTTGTCTGAAAGCCCTTCCTTCCAGTGTAAGGACCCCCACGAGGAAGAGAAGGGCCGGGTACGGTTGGACAAGGCCGGAGAGCAGGTGGCACCAGATGGCCGGGGGAAGTTGTTGCTCCTACATTGTTTTAACCCCGCCCCTGTAGTGGGATTGATCATGCCCGGCCTGATCAGAGCCGTTTCAAGATTAATCTTTCATTCCGAAGTTGAAGTAGAAGAAGTGCCCCCTTTGACTCCGTTATTGCCCAAAGACAACACGCATCACCACTACGGTGATTCCGCACCCCCTACTCCAACTACGTCGCCATCCGCCTCCCCCTCTTCTTCCCCCTCTCCGCCCTCACCTTTCCCCACCACGGCTGCCGCTGTGTGCGTGTCCTTCCAAATTCAGGAAATGCGCCTCCAAAATGCTGTCCCCATGCGTCCCAAAAAGGGACCATTTTCCCTTTCGACCGACCCCAGCGATTTACGAATCGGCCTGGCCACGTTTTGTCGCGCCTTTCCGTTCCACCTTGTCCTCGGCCCTCGGATGGAAATCCTGCAGCTCGGTGAGGGACTGAGGAAGCAGGCTCGCATCGAGCCTCATCGGAGTCTCTCGTTTAAGGATTGTTTTGAGATCGTCTCGCCCAAGATGGAGCTTTCGTTTCAGGGGATCCTACTGAGGCTTGCATCGCCTTTTACTATCCGTACAAGACCCGACACCACACAACTAGGGACCAAGGAAAAGGTAAGATGACCAATTATATATTGCTGAACTCAAATCCAGGGGGGTATTGCACAAAATCAAGATAAGGGACTAAGCTGGTATATGTTTGTTATTTTGAATTTGGCCTCAAGTCGGTTGTATGCGAGCAGGTTAAATTTAACTTGGCTCAGTTACTATGGTGATTAATTCTCTGGAGCGTGCCTGTTCCAGACCAGGCTAACACCCGGGCTAAGGTTATCCTCAAAATCTGGCAATTCTGTCAATCGTTTGTATTTGTAGCATTTCCTTGGTCTTTCTTCATGATTTGCATTATTTTAAACATCCTGCATTAAAACTTTTCATATAGGCTATGTTGTCATTGCCTGTAACAGTCATTTAATAGTTATTATTTTGATGTATGTATTGCTGTCAGGTCATTCATTTTATTGCTATGCCAATTGAGAATGCTTATCAAATTGCGATCAGGGTGTTGATAAATATGTGAATTTTTGCGAGTTTGAAATTTTAAAAGCTGCAGAATAACTTGCGAAGGTGGTATTACTGAAGTCTTTGACATGGGTAATATAGTACATATAGGTCCAACTCCCATTCTACTGCTTTCAAAATGAATTTCCCTTATTGTGGAATATTTTCTCAACAACGAAGCCCTAATTATTAGAAAATCATATGGACATGATAGTTTTTGGACAGGGCAGACTGATTAGCCTTTGGAGATGACCATCTCATTGAGAGGTATAGATTTTTGGGTGATGGCGTGATATATTTACTGTATGTAGGCTGTCTCGGCCAAAAATACAGCACTATACAGTGCTTCCTGCATCCCCTCCATTACTGGTCTCCTTTTATTCAGGTGGAGGTCCAGGTCTTCCACTGGGGTCATAGGCTTGCTTGGTGGGCCACCACCTGTGACAGTTGTTTGTTCATTTTACTGTTACAAATCATACATTCCATATTTAATTTTGACTAGCTGCCGGGTCCTATTGTGGCCAAACAATTTGCATTTAAACAAAGAAAAACCCATCAATAATTGGACAAGAATACGAATTATCTTCATTGTCATTGATAATGTAAGCAATATTTTTCAAATATTTCAAATTAGATGCGGCAATCCAGGATACATTTCAGGAAAATTACATGTTTGCTTGGAAAAACCATAAGTATAAGTATAATTGTTTATTTTCTACGCTAAATTATAATACTGTAAATATTGAAACAAAGCAAAACTTTGATTCGATTTTTGTTTAATTTATCATGTTATATTTTCTGTAAAACAGTAATACTTCAACATATATAGCACTTTATAAAATTATTCGCAAAGGAAAATGCAAGTATTGAGCTCTCTGATGAAAGCCATTCGCTTTATGTATTGCCCCCGCAGGAATCTTGTGGGTGGATTGAGGTTTGCATTGGCTTGAACTCATCACAAATAAATTAATCCGGTACTGTTTGCAATATCCGGTTCTTTATTGACTGGATCAGTCAGTCACAACAATGAAGGCCTTCGTGGTGAGAACTAACATAGAGATTGATCTTTGTTGTACTCAAGTGCGGGCATGAGGGTATCATTCCACAGCACAAATGCAGAAACACATGTTGACAAATCTTTCTTCATTTAATCCTATGCATTTGATAGGCTTGGTCTTGGGTGCCTTTAAGCTTCATGATTTGGGTAATGGGTCATTTTAGACAATGACATGATGCCATGTTGATTTGCATGTTTTTTTTTCTTTTAAGATATTTTTTCCTAAGTAAAACTATCAGTTCTATAGCCTGCAAAGCTGTAACCTATTTAGAAACGACAAGAAATCGTTCTTATTTAGTAAAAACACGACCCAGTTTAATTTAGATTCAACAACAGCAACAGCTTGGAATGCTAGCAGAAGGATGATAGGGCACAGGGTGACAGAAGGTAATAAATGTTGCACATAAGAGTGGTTTAAGCCATGTAGTTAGTACTTATACAATGACTATACTATACTGTATCAAGATAGAGTGGAACAATTTTGAGGTAAATGAGGTGTATTTGGTTTCCAACTATTATTCATGAGTTTATTCTGTTTTTAATATCGGACACCTGCAAAGGAGGTTGCATAGGATGGTAGTTTTTTATTTTGACTATTAATGCTCACTTTCACTACCGGCAAATGACATTGCTGTTCGGTGATTTTCATATGGCGAATTTGCTTTTTGTAACATTGATTAAATTCAATTTAAAAAATGGAATTCGAGGAGAGCTTTTGTATCAGGTTGGAAATTCTTATCTGAGGCTTGTGTGCTTGCCTGTTCTCCTTGTAAGTTCCAAATCCATTGATGTCTTCTTTCCTTATTTTGAGTGTCTAAGAACTATAAACATATCATTTTGGTCCTTTGAGCGGTTTATGTTACTAACGTAACAATAACAGTGATAATGTCATATTAAAACTGCCGCAAGGCTATATTTTTTGCTACTTTTGGTAGTTCCTACACCCTGTAGTGCAGAGGTCAGGAACCTTTTTGACCCGAGAGCCATGAAAGCAAAATACTTGTTTTAAAGGAACCCAGACCATATATTTTAAGACAAAATTCAGCAAAACCGCCAAACCTGCTCTCCAGATGAAAATTAATTCTTCAGCGAATTTGAATCATTGCCTGGTGTTTGATGATCAGATAAAATCCATGAGATAATAATAATTCCAGAACCTGTGTCCTACATCCTTAAATATACCACTTAAAATTCTCTCCCTTCCTCAATTATTAAGATCGTCTAGGCTCATTTTGACCGTCATTTTTTCTGTAAATAATGGTTTCAGAACATGGTGCTTGAAAGTGTCTCAACATAGATCATACATTATTCAATAAGCTTTCATACACAGGATTGCCATCTATATTCTGGACTGAACCTTTTTATTTACAGCGTCTCTTCGGGTTTGCATTTGATAGGATTGGGACAGGAAAACATTTGCAGGGGCCATATCTTATCTCGTAACCAAATGTACTCATGAAAAGAGGCATATCTGGCTCGTGAGCCAGGTTTGCCGACCCCTGCTCTAGTGATTAGTGATTACAGCAAATGAAGTTTAAATATTTAGTCCAACAATGTTTAAAACCACTGATAATGAAAGGTAAATACTGTACAAACTGACTTGATGCATTAGAAAGTTATTGTGTCAAATTTTAGTCATTCTGTGCATTTAATCCACGTTAATGTAACGTTTGAACTTGATTTTACCCGTGTAATTATGTTCCCAACTAATAACAATAGACAAGTTATTTAAAATAAAATATCTGGTAAAATGGGTTGCACGGCGGCGCAGTGGTTAGCGCTTGTGCGGCACAGTTCATGTCATGGGAACCTGTCGTGGGTTCAAATCCAGCTCCAGACTTCCTGTGCGGAGTTTGTATGTTCTCCCCGTGCTTGCGTGGGTTTCCTCCGGGCACTCCGGTTTTCTCCCACGTTCCAAAAACATGCATTTCAGGTGAATTGCCCGGTCCAAATTGTCCCTAAGTGTGAATGAGCGAATGAGTTGTCTGTCCCTGTGTGCCCTGCGATTGGCTGGCAACCAGTTCAGGGTGTCCCCTGCCCACTGATGGCTGGGATGGGCTCCAGCCCCCCCGCGACCCTAATGAGGATAAGCGGTACGGCTGATGAGATGAGATGAGATGAGATCTGGTAAAATTACATTGTTTTATTGGTGTACAATGCCACATTATTTTTTTATTAATATTATTATTATTTATTATTTTATCATTTCATAGAATTAGAATAAAAACAGAATTCAGTATTATTTTTCCAATGTAAAACTATGATTTTCTGTTAATATGGCACACCTGCATTCTGTATGTATAGTCAGGTAAGGTTTGGATACTGTTAAAATGTATAAATGACGCATACATTTCTAGAAATATGAGACATTAAACTTATGGGGTTAAGGTGGCCAGCTTTTGCGTTCAATGCCATTGACGACTTTATGTTTCCAAGTTCCAATTCACGATGATTGGGTTTGCTGTGAGTGATTTAAGAATCCTCCGGGAAATAGTTTTACAACATGTCACAGCTAAAATTCTAATTTATCAAAACATTTAAGTTAACATTTTGACAAGTTCTTACAAAAGAAAATGAATCCTTCTTTTAACATTTATTTGGCTCCAACGTATCTCTCTTTCACACGTTGCCGCCATCAAGATTTAAGCCTCAATCTGTCAACTCCAAGCAGCTGTTTGCTTGTTTGCACTGTCCATTGACCCTCTTTTGCTTTACCCAACACGTTTTGTATGAACAAGGCAAAAAACTAGAAGGATGGCTTGACATTTTCACGAGAAAGGGCAGCAAGAGAGGGCCACAGGCCAAGGTAAAGAGTCTTACACTGGCAAGTGCTGAAGTCTCCTTGTGTGTGTTTCTTTCCTTTTGTCACCCAGGGACATTGCCTGCGCAAGATACGTCCAAAGCCCCACTGTGAAGGTCAAATCCCACCTCTCTCTGCCCTTACTTGGTGTGTACCAGTAAATACAGGGTGGAAGATTACACATACATAGGTCAACTACATGCCTCAGTGGGCAGTAGAACAGCATGACATAGACAGTGTTAGGCACGTCACTGAAAAACAGTATTTACAGTTGCAGTGCTTTGCAAAAGTAACAGCCCCCGAACAATACTTCTTGACATACTGCTAAATCTCAGGCTTCAAACTTGTATTTTTTAATAATCAACAACATGTTAGACACAATCATGGACAAACTTTATTCAACATTTTATATTGTGCCTTGAAAAGTAGGCGTTGCGAAATCTCAGCCCTCGTTGAGGTAATAATTTGTACAACCTGTCTTTGCTGCAATTACAGCCACAAGTCTTTTTGGGTATGTCTATGTACGCTTAGGGTCCTTAAGGTTTGATGGTGATCATTTGTGCATAGCATTTTGCAGATCTTTATACAAATGCTCTGTAGCAGGGGTCAGGAACCTTTTTGACCCAGAGAGCCATAAAAGCAAAAATACTAAAACATTTTTTGGGAGAGCAACATCATATATTTCAAGACAAATTTCAACCAAACTGCCAAACCAGCTCTCCAAACAGAAGCTAGTTTTTTAGTAGATTTTACTTCACTTTCTGTGATTTAATGATTTGATCAAATCTAGGAAATAATAAAAACGCCAGAGGCAGTGTCCCATATCAATATGAATATACTACTCAAATTTGTCTCCTGCCCTTAGTTACTTAAGATTGTTAAGGTTTGTTTTGGATGTCATTTTTGTCCTAAATAACGGTTTTAAAACAAAATGCGAAAAAAAAGTTCATTTGTAAAAATGTCACAAAATACTGCAAACGATAAGGTTTTCCTCATATTTACCTTCGGCGCGGACTGTGCTGAGCAAGAGAGAGAAGGGAGTGCTGTGTGCAGAGATCTGCCCACCTCTACTGCTCACCCAATCAAATTGCTCTGAGTGGTTTTCTGGTGTTTTTAGTTATTGACAGTTTGTACCAGTATATTTTCATCATAACATATCTCAAAAGTGAACATATATAGTTTAATGAGCTTCCATTTAAAGGGTTTCTTCGCGACCTACTGCCAAAACGGGGTATGTTGGTGTGAAACCCTGACAGTGAACTGTAATTTGAGATATGCCCTAAAAAGACTTGCTTGAACTATCAATCTGAACAGTCTTGCTTTGGCTTAATATGTACCAAAGTCGGGTGAAGTCACCTGACTTGAAAACTCCACAGAGGAATTTGAAATAGTTGCATTTTATCTCTGAGCCTTATGTACTCATGAAAAGAGCCATTTATGGCTCGTAAGCCATACGATTACCAACCCCGGCTCTATTGAATTGGCTAAGCCATTGTAACGTCTTCATATTGTTTATTATAAACTATTCCATTGTGGATTTTGCCTTATGTTTAGGGTTGTTGTTCAGAATTTCTGCCAGAATCGACCAGTATTTGGCTTCATCCATCATTCCATCAACTGTAACGATTTTCCCAGTCCCTGTTGAGGAAGAGCAACCCCGGAGAATGACACCATATTTTTCAGTGGGGATGGTGTTTTCAGGATGATGAGCGGCGTTTCACTTGCGCCAAACCAAACGCTTTGCATTTAGCACAAAACATTCAATATTAGTCTTATCTGACCGGAGCACCTTGTTCCACATATTTGTGTCTCCCATGTGGCTTCTTGCAAAATGAGCCTTTTTAGAAAGGGCTTTCTTCCTGCCACTCTTCTGCAAAGGGCAGATTTATGCAGAGGACAACTGCCTTTTGCACAGATTATCCCACCTCAGGTTTATATGCCTGCAGGTCATTCAATGTAATCATGGGCCTCTGGGTTACTTTGATTAGTTTTCTCCTTGTTTGTGCCTAAAATTCACACAGAAGGCTAGGTCTTGGTAAGTTTGCCGTGGTTTTACGCTCTCTATTTGGATATTATTGCTTGCACAGCGCACCAAAAGATGTGTAAAAGATGTGAAATCTTATGGTATCCTATTCCTGCTTTAAAATTTTCCACAACTTTATACCTGCATGTTGTGTGCCTTGGTTTTCACAATGCTGTTTGTCTCCTTTCACAAACCTCTTAGCCCATCACAGAGCAGGTGCATCCAAACCGAGACTTAGTGACACGCCGATGCACTCTGTCATACACATACTTGTCACAATTATATAATGAGTGTGCCCATTCTATACTGAACATACATAATCATTGTAGAAATTGGGGCATTTCATACATAATTGAAATCATCATTTTCTTTATCCTCACATACATTGCATGCACAAATCTTCCCAAGCAGTAAAAGTGTTACACATAGAAAACATTTTTCATGCATTCAGAAATCCTCTACGACCATTAATTCACATTGTCCAGACTTCGCCTTGTTTTTTTTTAACCATCCAAATAACCCCACTAATTGTTCACCTCTTCCTCTGTGTAATGAAAGAATCAAGCATGGTAGACTGCTGAGTCAAATGGATGCTCAGGCAGACCAACACAAATCCTGCTGAGATGAGTGCAGATCTATGCTTCTAACAAAGAAACAAATGAGGTTGCCGAGTTAAAAGGTATAAAGAAATTATACCCAGCAAGTTCAGACATAATATAAATTGCATGCATAGCTCAGCTATCTGTGCTAGCCATTGGCAGGCCATGCATTTCCCACCTAGGCTTTCAGTAGTGCTATGTCCGACGTCTAACCCTCAATAAGTAATTGATGGCTAAAAAACTTTTACTGCAGCTACAGCTGCAACACATTAAAAAAGCACAAATAATTTGATTCAGAACTGAAAATGTCTGTTTGACAGAAGCAGTGGACAAGAGGATCTTTCTTTTCACCTTTTCATTGTGATACTTTTGATACCGCTCCCTAGCCAAGCATAGTTTGTGAAACTACTGACGTTTTCTCACGCCTGCTAGAAGGCCCTGGTCCGCACATTAAAATCTGAACAGCTTATCGACTCTAATGTTATGCCGTAGGCCCTGCAGAACTGATTGTGAAGGCATCCAGGTAGATTTCAGAGCCTGGCAACAAGAAATGGCTGAAATGATTGGTTAAATGCTTGTATATAAAAGCACACGTCTCAAAACAGCGCAACCTGAGAGAAGCAATGAAAGGAAGCTGACAGACAATTTTGAATTCTTTAAGAAGCATTGATGGACAAAATATAATAAACATCACAGTAATCATATATTTTTTTTTCAGCCAGCAGAGAAGGCCTTGGAGGCCCTGACGGAAACCGGAGTATATATATATATATATATATATATATATATATATATATATATATATATATATATATATATATATATATATATATATATATATATATATATATATATATATATATATATATATATATATATACTCCGGTTTCCATATATATATATATATATATATATATATATATATATACTCCGGTTTCCGTCAGGGCCTCCATATATATATATATATATATATATATATATATATATATATATATATATATATATATATATATATATATACTGTATTGCAAAATACATGTCCTGTATCTTTGCATGTTCTTGTCTAAAATCTTGGAATACAGTTTTAAGATGGAGGTTTTTAAAGACCAAGTGGTCTTTGTATTGAATTTTTGTTTTTGTTTGTTTTGAACAATTTTTATTGTCACTTTTAACATCAATTAAGCACATTCACAATTTTATTATATCATATTCTAACAATATGGATCATAACAGAAATGTTATTGGAAATGTATTGATGGATTGGCAAATTTCCTCTTTTATCAATTGAAAACAACGGAAAATCTTTGGGCTAGTTTTTCAAGGAGAACACAGGCATGCACTGTCAAAGGTTTAGCTTTAATCTTTACATAAAATTAATCATCTTTGAATCAAAGTCAGATGTAATGGTTATGAAGCACATGGCTTGAACCTGGTTGGATCCCTTGACTACTATGGTCGTAGGGGGATCATTTCCTGTGGCGTGTCTTGGGCAAGTACAGCCGGGTGGCACCCATGCCTTTCCGGGCCAACTTCTGTTTTTAATCCGTCATTAAACGTCTCCTTTATCGGACAAATCCGTTTGCCACATTACTATTTATGTGTCCACCCACCTGTATATGAAAATTTGCTAAATCAAGAACTTGAACCCTGCAAAATCTTGTCTCTTATTTTGTTTCCTGGAAAAGAGACGTCTCCCTGGCGAGTGTGCGTTTGTGTGTAGCAAAATGTGCTGTTGTGCATGTGTAATGTAGATTGTATGTATTATGCAGACAGAGGAGAGCCTTGTGCTATAAATAAAGCAGGGCTGCAGTGTAATCAGCGGCGGAATAATCTATCTGACACTATGGAGAGACAGAAAGAGGATGGAGGAGATTCTTCCACTAAGTGTGCGTACGTGTGTGTGCACATTTAAATTGTAGGTGAAGATTGTTTGAGGCTTTATTTAAGCACAGCACAACATCAACTAGTAATTAACAATAGGAAACAAAAAAACATTTGCAGAACAACAGCTGTATAATACAATGATATAATATATAAACATTTGCTTTAAAGGAGTGTGCCTAAGCAGAAGATTTTAACTGTACACCCCTATTTCATTTTTTTCCTGCAGGAAAATGGCTTTTCAACGTTGTACCTTTCGACCAAGTGGTTTTGATTTTCCTTTACATCACAAGTGTCAAACTGATAGCCCGTCGGCCAAATAATATTTTGTGTCTAGGTTCAATAGTTCAAGACTGCTTTAACCAAACACAATATTTCCTACAATGCCTGTAAATTAAGCTACCTGCAAACTGAAGGGCTCAGCGCCAACACGTAGAATTGAGTAATTATCTAAAAACATGTCCAAGTAGAGTGGACCCAAGGCGGGAAGCAGGAACTGAGGCTGGAGTGCTCAAAAAAGGATAATATTTTATCATAACATGAGGAACAAAGAAACAAGGGATAACAAAACAACAAAATATCCAAACAAAATCAAACCTGAAATGACCCAAACCAGAAAGAACGACTAAACGGAAATGGAAATGCGAGTAACAAAGTAACGACCAAAAAAGTGGGCACTAAACCACCAGCAAATGACATAACAAAAAGAAAACAGACACAAAAACAAAATCACATTCAGCAATAACAGTGGAAATTAACATGACCTGACATTGCGTGCTATCCAAAATATCCTTATAGAAGAGAAGAAAGAATAAAATAATTTACTTTTATTGTCATTCTTGGTAACCATGCACACAGAACGAAATGTCGGTACACCTGACCCGTACAGTTACACTGTAGCGAGCCGATGCAGCCGCAGCCAAACAGGGCCCCGCCATTTTAGACCCAACTGCTGTGTTGGGAGTGACCAAACCCCCCAATTCCAACCCTTAATGCCGAGCCTGCATTAACTCATTAACTGCAGGGAGGCAATGAGTACCAATGTTGTAAGTCTTAGGTATGACTCGGCCGAGGCTTTAACCAGCGACCTCCCAGTCTCAGAGCGAGCGCCCTACCATCTAGGCTAAAGGGTTAGGATAATTAAGGGCAGGTGTGTGGTGATTGGATTGGAACATATGAATTTGGCTTTGACATGCATCCAATGGCACTTCCGTGTCTGGCGAGGTGGATAGCAAGTCGTTGGCCGGGACTGGAGATCAAAGGCGGTGTCGAGTTCGTAAGCGAGGTCGGTAGCAGGAGGCAGGCAGGTAACGGGGCAAAACAGGTCTGGTAACAGGCAGGCAGAACAGGGCGTAGTCAGGTCCGGAAACTGGTTGGCAACAAAGATCAGGCAGAAAAAAGCAGGGCAGAAACAAAGTCGGACGAAAAGGCTTACTGAGCTGAAGGCAACAGTTCGCATAACGATCTGACAGCTTCCAAGAGGAAGCCGGGGGTTTAAAAAGAGAGTGACAGCCAATCAGCTGTCCGGGCTGTTGGCGACAATTAAGCTGCCGCAGCTGCGCTCAATCGGCAATCATGACAAACCGTTGAATATTTCTTGGGAGTTGATGCTTATTTGCTATAAATATTATTATTATATCTTATAATTTGCATACTAATAGATTTAAGCTTAAGTATATCCTCAAGTTTCAACATGTTTGACTTAAGAACAGTATGGTTGTATATACTTTGTAGCTGATAGCTTCCTTCTGTGGTCAAATAAGCATTTCTATATTTCGTCTATTCGATTTTCCCAAATATCTACATAATTAAGCTATTCAAGCCTATAATTCTTGCTAATGGATGTGCAAAAATGAATTTCATATTGCGCATTTGTGCAAAATTACTTAGAGAGCTTTAACTTAATTTTGATTTGCATGTCAATTCATTGCTAGGTGATAGAGCTCAAGGGTCAGATGATCCACGTGCCGGAGTCGTGCTCCCTGATGTTCCTGGGCTCGCCACGCGTGGACAAACTGGAGGAATTGATGGGGCGTGGCCTCCATCTTTCAGACATCCCCATTCACGATGCCACGCGGGACGTCATCCTAGTGGGGGAGCAGGCCAAAGCTCAGGATGGCCTCAAAAAGCGAATGGACAAACTTAAGGTACAATTGTTATGCAGGAAAGTAGAAAATACAATTTCAAATTATTCCAAATTATTGTAGGCTACACTTAAAGCAATCACTGTCATGAAACATTAATTCGGAGGTCAGGAAATATTCAAAGGGACACTGTGTAATATGTCGCTGTATTGGGTAGTGCTCCAACATGGTACTCCCTGGCAGCAGGTAGCCCCCGAAGAACACCTTAATAGCCTGCGGAATGGTTTTGAAAATAGCTCACTTTGTGATGGGTCACGGTGATTATCCAAAACAGTTGATGTTTAACTGGCGTGATATTGTAGTGGTTGATTGTGCCTTTTTTTTTTTTCATTTACAACATTTACAACCTAGTATGAACAACATTATAACAAGACAGCTTATCATTTTAGAAATGCATGAAATAATAAGTAGATGTCAGAACCCAGAATGGAATCTTGGACTCAAATGCGTACAGTTGAAAGGAATCTTTATTGACTAGTTGACAGAGCTGGCTTAGGTAGCCGGCGGACGTCGGTCGCTAGCAGCGTTGGGTGGAACGGCAGTTCCGTGACAGGTAAGCAGAATCAATCTTAGCGGACAGGTCGATGGCCAGGGCAGGAGAGAAGGTCGTAACGCGGGGCAGAAAACAGGTCGGAACCGAAGGCAGGAATCAAAACAGAGAGTAGTCTTTAGTACTTGATAATCTGGCAAAAAACACACAGGAACACAGAGGTACGTTCGGACAAACTGGTCTGGGCGCTGACCGCATAAGAACAAAACGTCAGCCAATCAGGGAGCTCGCCCCAGCGCGCCACACGACTGCTGCAGGTGTCTTCACTTCGGCAATCGTGACAGTAGACCAAAAATGATTTTAGAGGTATGTTTATTTTTTTTACATGAAAGATACATTTTATATTACTAGATTTAAATAGAGATTATTCTTTACACGATTTTTTAATAAACCATTGGGGGACAATTTAAAGATAAACAAACACAAACAGGTTAGCACATTCACCTTACACACAAAAGAAAGGTTCCCGGTCTGATACTGGGTGGAAACATTTCTTGGCTTGGAGAGGGATGGGCCGCTAGGCTGTATTTGCCTTAGACACACCACAGGAAATAGTGCCCCTATAACTCTAGTGGTTAAGGATTCCAACACCACACTACACACAAAACACACCCACAATATACATGTGTATATATGTCCCTGTGTGCCCTGCGACTGGCTGGCAAACAATTCAGGGTGTCCCCTGCCCACTGCCCAAAGACAGCTGGGATGGGCTCCAGCACCCCTGCGACCCTACTGAGGATAAGCTGTGTAGATAATGGATGGATGGATGGATATATAGAGAGAGAAAATTTTTGATCATTTCAGGCATACATAAAGACTGCAAAATCATCAATTGCTCTAACATTTGCAATTGAAATTCTAAAACACAATACTTAATGGTTTATTTCCATTTATTTTAGAATAAGCCACACAAAAGCAAATACAATCGTGTTATATTTATTGTAAAAACAAATAATGTAAATGACTCTGCTAAGGACTAATAAAAATACAAATACATTTCAGCTGTGATATTGAATAAAAATTAATAAATGAATAAACTTGTGGCGCCCCTTGCTTAAAAATGCATGATGGCTTTCCTTTAACAGACTAAACACACATCGTTTTGCAGTGATCTGCTCATGCCTCTTTTTCAGCAACTACGGCAAATATATTGCATCTCCTCCAGTAATGAGTAAAATTTAACATTGGCAGGCTGACTGGATTGAGCCATGCTCCTGGGACTCGCTCCCCTAATTTGCTTTCATAGCATCCGTGAGCAAGGTGTCGGGTCCTGACCCAATCTGTGCATCCGCTCGATGCTTCATCCTCTCTGGCCGCTGCTGCTCCTCTCCTGGGACACGTTCATAAACAGACATGTTTTGTTAGAGAGGCCTGGAAGATAGTGGTAGCGCACTACATTAGACTGACTCAGAAGAGCACGCCCACGCGCAAACCAAAATCGTGCAGACACATACTAGGTCAGGGAGGGCCAAACTATGGCCCCGGGGACTGCATACAAATCACATCGGATTTCAAATCAGATTTTTTTTTGCAAAGCACTTTTCAGCCAATGAATTGCCACTCAACATGCTGTATTAAACATTGAGCTAGATTCCCCCAGAGGGCGCCAACAAGGTGTGGAACAGGACACACCTATGCCCAAGAATATATATTGATTGCTTGGACAGTACACTGAGTCGGTTCTTGTCTTTCCTGTCTTCATTTATCATGTCCAGTTTGGTCCTTGTTTCTGGTTTGGATATTATCAGGTTTGATTTTGTTTGGATGCGTTTGTTTGTTTTGTGACCCCTTCTTTGTTTGTTACCTTGATCCTGGTTTTGTTATTGAATGCCATCCTTATTTTGAGCTCCCCCTTCCTCACTTCCTGCTTTTCTTCACTTGGGTCCAGCCAAAAACCACACACACACACACACACACACACACACACACACACACACACACACACACACACACACACACACACACACACACACACACACACACACACACACACACACACACACACACACACACACACACACACACACACACACACACACACACAGAGGTTAAATTACAATAAAAACAAAATGAAAAGTCCTTGAGGACCTGATATTCTGTGTCTGAAGTGAATGCTGCTTCACTATGGCTTCTGGTCTTCACACGAGAAACCATTAACAAACTGCTGCCAGTAGACCTTAGGGACCGTGATGGATGATATAATAAAAGCAAATCAGATAGATAAAATTGCTCAAGACCTTTAAGACATTTCAAATCGAGTAAAGCACCTTAAAACCGATCCTAAGACTCACGGGAGTCGTTGCAGCAATTTTAAAACTGGTGTAATGTGATCATTAGGGATTTTCATCCAGCTCCCCAAACGGAAATTTTAAAAATGAGTGTATAGAATGTATAGAAAAAGGTATCAGGACTGGGCAGAGAGCAGCAAATGATTTTTTTGGGGCTGTATTGATTACTCGATGTGTTTTTTCTATCCAATTCTGTGTCCAAGTATAAGTGTTTAATCTTGTTGCACACAATGTATTACTTTGATGTTATCAATGACAAAAAGCAAAAAGACAATCCAAATCATTTATTTTCCTCCTTGTTCTTAGGCTACGTTAGAGCGCACTCACCAGGCTTTGGAGGAGGAAAAGAGACGAACGGTGGACCTATTGTATTCCATCTTTCCTGGCGACGTGGCACAGAAACTATGGCAGGGTCAACATGTGCCGGCCCGCAAGTTTGATGACGTCACCATGCTGTTCTCCGACATTGTTGGCTTCACTGCCGTGTGCGCGCAGTGCACACCTATGCAGGTCATCTCTATGCTCAACGAGCTCTACACTCGCTTCGACTACCAGTGTGGCATTCTCGACGTTTATAAAGTGAGTAGACCGGAAACAAAGCACGGACATCTATAAATAATGTGTTTGTTTGAGCAATCCATACCGAACTGCAGTCTCTCTTACGCATAATCAATGCATTGCAGGCAAACAGATTGACATGGCAACCCGCAATCAAACAATTAAGTGTGAGGGCTTCAGAACCAGTCTTGTGTTTATATTTGCTTTATACGCAGCAGAAAAACAGTCGTAGTTAAACATCACACCTCTATCTTGGTCGTTTGAGACTCTGAAGGAACAGTTCCTATACTATAGGAAAAGTAGATCTTGATGATGAAGTAAAATTACATGCTGCTAGACTCTTTAAGGCGTGTTTCTCAAAACTATACACTGCTTTGAACTTTGGCTGTAGTGTCGATATGACACCCAGGTAAATGACCGAAGAAGCACCGTGACCACAGGGCATGTGTTATTATAGCTTTAATTCCCTTTCCTGGATGGTGAACACTGCAACAATGCAACACAATGCATTGACAATGTGCCAATATGTTTGCAAAAATATAGTGCGTAAACTTTACATATTATTACAAAATATAGTTATAGAACATCAAAGAAACACTCATAAAAACATATGAATTTGGCTTTGACATGCAACAGTCCTGTCAGTCACTGCATAAGACCACTGTTGATAACCCAATCGCGGAACTGGAAGTGACACCCAAAACCCCAAAAGTAGTATTATTTTGCAATATTTTTTAACTTAAATTTCAAATAAATGCTAAACATTTATATAGAACACTTATTGGTGAACTTACACCTGTTTTTGCCTTGTACTATGAATAATGACCTGTGTTTCATGTTGACGACGTTTCAAGTCACATTTATTTATATAGCCCTTAATCACAAAAATGTCAAAAAAGAATGCACAGGATTACAATTACAAAATTACACAATTACCTGATCTTAAACCAGCATGCGGGCAAGGAACAACTCAAAAACCTCAGCGTGAGGAAAAAAGAGAAACCTTGAGAAAGGACCTCACATGTGGTAATCCCCCCTTCCAGGATTGACCAGGGTGAATTACCATTATCAATACTGTACACAGAATAGTAAACACTAAGTAAGATGTTGAAGATGTCCGGAAAGAGCATGACACCAACGACGCCCCCAGCCTGTAAACTAGTCCAGAAAGTCTATGACGTCCACGACGCTGCTTCCCATCTCTGCCAGCTGGTAAAAGCAGGGGTTGACATGCTGCAGGTCAGACGCTGGTCCGCTGACTCATCTTTTTTTTTTTTTTTTATTATATAGATATTTATAGTATGTACAAACAAACATGTCAAAAGTCAGCAGGAGACAGCACCAAGTGAATAAGCAAAACCCCCCCAACGAAAGTGACGACAGATCCTGGTCTGTGTGTGTGTGAGTGAACTTTTACATTTTCTTGAAAAAAAAAAAAAAAAAAAAAGACATTGCAGATGTCTAGGAAAGATGTCACCTGCATTGAGACACGTGCGCAAAGACGAAATTCAAGTTAGTAATCCTTATCAAGACATTAAAACGGGAACTGCAAATTGAGACAACCAACTAAATATCCTGCACCTATTAGAGTGAGACCGGGTGGCCACCGTCCAAATACATTCGGAATGTTCATTCTTTCGGCAAATGAAGGGGACGAGTCAGGAGATCATATCCAGTCTTGAAAAGCAAGACCGGTCCCTCCCGACATTCTCATACTCTGAATAAATCAGAAGGCCGAAGGTCGGGCTTCTGTCCTGCACTTGAACATAGCCACCGAACGAAAAGCAATGCGCTCAAAAAGCTCAAATGCTAACGAGAGAATAACAGCTTCCATTGGACGGAGCATCTCAAATACAGTGACCTCAAGCAAACCACAAGAAACAAAAGTGGGATCAAAAGAATTACGATGGACAAACATGGTTTGTAACTGATAGAAACAATATTTACGAGGACTTCTTGGGTTTAGGTCAACAGTCTCAAAACTTAATTGAGTTTGGGGCCGCTGAAGCTAGGGTCCGGGTGAGTTTGGGGCAAATTGGGTTGTACCGTAGAAAAAGCGCCGTTAAAAATAATTTGCTGTTGTTAAAGAGAGTGTTCGCCCACTAGAAGTCGCTGTAAGGTGTAGTGCGACCAAAAATGAGTCCAAGGAGGACTACAAAGAACCCATTTTCTTTCGCTTTTTATTCAGCCTTTCACAAAGTAAGACTAAAATAAAGGGAAAAAAATATGTTTTTTGCAGGAATAACAAATAGGGTAGAAGAAATAAGGAAAAACGGGAATAAAAAGAAAATTAAGGGAAAGAAAGCAAAAGGAATTGGAGATAAAGGAAAATTGAAAAAAATTGAAATTTTTTCTCTCTTTATTTTTCACTTTTCTTGAGTTTTATTTTTGTCTTAATTTTTCTTTTTTAAATGTTCTCTTTTATCCCGTCCTATTTTTCTTCATTTGTTTTTTTCCTTCTTTTTAAAAGTAATAGTAATTTTTATTATTTATTTGATTTTTTATCTATTAATTTTGATTAATTTAAAAGTGCATTTTTGTCACATTGAGTCTCCGTATATTGTATTCTTCCGTTGAGCTTTTAGAGCTCGTTTTCAGTTGCACGACAGAATACAGCGACATCTCAAATCATCTTTCTCCTTCGTATCAGCCAGGGAAGCGTCGGACGTTTGTGTATTGCAACATCCATTGCAGCCTGGTCATTCTAGAAGGGGGATTACCTCATGTGTGGTCCCTTCTCAAGGTTTCGTCATTTACCTCATACTGAGGTTTTGAGTTTTTCCCTGCCCTCATGTAGGTTTTAGATCAGAGGATTGTGTAGCAATTAGTCTGTAGTCTGTAGTAGTCTGTGGTCTGTGCAGCCCTTTGATACTTTTTGTGATTGAGGGCTATAAAAATAAACATGACTTGACATAAACGGTGTAAATTTTTTTTTACAGATAAACACAGTTACTCTCCAAATAATCTTAACTCACAAACTATGAAATAATAACTGTTTTCCCTCTGGTTTCGAGGTTCACCTTTCGTCGCATGTACTCTTCAATCTGTTTAATCCAAACTTGTTTGACCTGAATGCATCATAGGTTGGCAGTTTTCCATATAAGGAGTTACTTGTTTTTCACATTTATGTGCAGCGCAATTGTTTAAAAATGTCATTTAAAGAACTGTCAAGAATGTGATTAAAGAAATGCTCGTTTTTGTCAATGTTTTTCTTCAAATTAAAGCCAGAATTCATTTGGAAAACCAGTACATGTAAATAAACCTTTCATTCTCCCTCCAGATAGAGACCATCGGTGATGCCTATTGTGTGGCAGGAGGTCTACACAAAAAGGTGGACAGTCATGCTAAGCCCATTGCGCTCATGGCCCTAAAGATGATGGAACTTTCTGAAGAAGTGCTCACGCCTGATGGAAAGCCTATTAAGGTGAAATTGCCATTACATAATCTTTTACTATTTCACATTAAATTAACACGTTTTACCAAACTTTAGTATGGGAAAAGTCAATCAATAGAATTTCCCAACAATAATATATTGTATGAGTCTCATTGAATAATATTGTGTAGACTGTTTTTATCCATCTCAGGGAGGTTGCCATTTTGCTTCTAGCTGTCAGTAAATGATGTAGCGAAGGGACGAGTTTAACCGTTTTAGAAATACAATTAGAATTGTCTTTATTGTCATTGATAACAATGTATTGAACATTGTTTTCAACGAGATTAGAACCAAAACTCTAGGATAAACACATAATAAATACTTAAAAGAGAAAAATAATAGTATTGCTATTTAAGATTTGCGCTTGAATTAGTCAGTTAGTTAAGCTGTGACATCTAATGATTGTTACGATTGTTTCCAACCTGACTCTACTGTTGGTGGTTTATTCATTAACCTAAAAAAATGACGAAATCAGATTTAGAGCAGGCTGCTGTATGCCATGTTTTTGTACGTAGACGGAATGTTATTCAGTAGAGGTTCATTATGTAATCCTGTTTTCATTCGGTATTGAGCCGGAAAGATGTTCTTGAATGTGTGTCACTTTGGGAATGTTTGTCCAAAAGACAACCTGGCCTACATTGCGTCCAGCAGTATTGGGCGTGATTACTGAAAAACAGTAATCCATTACAGTTACATCATTATAAAGTAATTCTGTTAACCCCAAGATTACTGAAACCCAAAATAAGTTTGGTAATCTGAAAGGGTCTGTCTCGTTACTAATTACCGTATATACTTTGCGTATATGCTTTTAAATAAAAAGAAAAAATACAGTACGTGGGAAGAAAACATGTACACCAACCTGTGAAAGCACTGAACCCTTCATATTTTTCCGCTTGTGCAATCTTCAGCGCTTGCAAATGAACACTTAGCTGAGTCACTCCATATCCATTTTGTCTCTGAACTTTAAACCACTTGAAGATCTATTTCTCCAATTCTGGTTACTGTCCAAAGCGTTTTATTTTTCCTCCACGCATGGTGTGTTGAAAAAAATAATTTAACGAATAAAAACACCAGAATTCAGCGCACTTTTCCTGTAAATTCTGTGCTCACGTTTTCCCCATGCTTTTTTGCCCCTGTATAAGCCACGCCCGTCCCCAGGTGCTGCCTAACATTTGGTCCTGGTGACACACAACCAAATATGCGCATACAAGCTGTCTCACCGATATAAGTACGCCCACCCTCCGTTCATTTTTATAGCGGATGAGGGTTGTATGTGGCATTTTGAACGAAGCAGGTGTATTAAAAGATTTTACAAACACCATTTTTTTTCAATTAGGCATAGAACGTGTCGTGTTCCTCCCCACAATTATGCAAATATGTTGCAAAATATTCCTTGCGTCGAGGACTCGAGAAATATAGTTTTAAGGTAGACCCATCTGGCCAGTTTGCAGTAGAGCTGTGACATCATTGAAGAAACACAGCACTTTCAAAATGGGGAATCCTATTAACACAACAAGTGAGGCCAGTTCCGAAACAGGCAATGATTGTAGTTAATTGTAGTTGCATAGCGCTCACTTCTGCCTGGAGGAATCGAACGTTTGCCTACCGTGCCGCTGGGGACCTTGTTGGAGTTGCGTGCTTCGCACTCCAAAGGCTGCATGGTATTTTTTTGCCTGCCGCTGTTATAGTGTGCGTTCCTTTTTTTCTGCGTTTTATGTAGACAGTTGTGGCTCTTTGTGTTTAAGGCTGCATGTGCCGCGGCAACACAAATTTGTCCGGCTAGCTCTCCGTTAGAGTCGGGGCTGCCGAGGGCCTTCCTGTTTTGTTTGCTGCCGGTTGGCGCACGTTGGCTTCCCACCTTGTGTTGTTTGGCCGGCTTGCTTAGCGTTATTGATATTGTGTTAGAGTACTAAGTCGTTCCACGAACGCATTCCTTTGTAATGCATTAGTCCTAACACTGGCGACCAGAAAGACTGACCATTTTCATTTTTCAAACTCCCTTTTTTAACCAACTACCATACAGCCTTCAAGGTAAAACACAAAATATAGAAAAATCCACAATTGTTTTGAATTGCTGTGTTTTGAGACACTGTCTTGCCGACAGAACGATGACATTCTTGTCTGATACATTTTGTATGAGGCAACAAAGAAATATACAAAATACTACAATATTGCAAAAAAGTGAAACAGCCATACCCTCTTCATGATGCATTTATTTGTTTTGATTGGGGGTTGGGCAAACTTTGAGTCGCTGGGCGTATTGAGTTGACTAAAATGGAAAAAAAGATTGATTTCATACAGAGGTCCATCATTTTTTTTCCAATAAATATACAGTACTAGAAGACTTGTCCATGTTATATTTAATCTATAATTTATTTTAAAATAGTCCATTTTATCAAATTGGTTTTGAAATACTCCAAGCAAATAAAGACATTTGCCCCATTTTGCTCATTCTGAGGTTTAGAGTTTTTCCTTGCCCTCATGTAGGTTTTAGATCAAGGGATGGTGTAATAATAGTCTGTGTTTTGCAATAATCTGTGGTCTGTACAGCCCTTTGAAACTTCTTGTGATTAAGGGCTATACAAATAAACATGACTTGATTTGACTTGTTAAGGTGATACATTTGATATTATGCAGTTTATTTGCTGCTCACATAAACAAGGACTAACGGGATCAGAGACAGTTTTTTCCAAAGGGACTACATCGTCCTAAATAACGACTTAAAACTGTGAAAAATATATTTTATGACTTATTTGGTAATTTTTGTTACTGCTAAATGTCTTGCTACTTTTTAATTGCATTATTGTTACGAAGCAATATTTTTCCTTTCCATTAATACAACTTAGACCAACTTCTAGTCAAGTCAAATTTATTTGTATTGCTCCTAAGATGTCTCAAAGGACTGCACAGGATTAGAATTACACCATCCCCTGATCCTTTTAGCACTACATTGTGAATATTTTTGCCTATTCATCCTGACAGTCTCATATTTGTTTTTAAAGGTTTTATTATGTGTTTTGCATGGATGTGCTGATCGTTTTGCACTTATCTTTTCACTATGTTTTTATCAATGACAATAAAGCCTACAGACGCTGCCTTACTCACGAACGAGATAGGTTCCGGACGATTGTTCGTATGTTGAATTTGTTCATCAGTTGATTCAGTGCTGTATTTTGTATAGAATGTATGTTTAAGGTTTGGGAACAATGATCTAGGATTCTTATGTGGTAGCGGCCTACATGAAGGGAGACTGGGGACAAAAGTGGTACCAAAGCAAAATAGTTTTCCCTTACCATATTGTCACACTCATAGTCAGGTAAAATGCCTGCATCAATAGATATATTGTCAAGATTATGGAGTTAAAATGCTGTATGATTTTTTATCTGCAATATGATTGGTTAAACTGTGAAGCCTTAATGGAAAGCTGATTTAGGAAAAAAAAAACCTCCCAATTTGGCCCAAAATCGTGAGGTATGCAATTATGTTTTTAGTGTGACCAAAACTTATCATTATGTTTTTAACATTTTGGTTTGCCAAGCCGGATTAAAAAGGCTGGATGTGGACCGGGGACTGGAGTTTCCCCGCCCCTGTTCAAATGGAATTCCATTTGAAGAAGTGTGAAATGTATCAAAACAACTGCTAAACTGTCTGTGAGAGAAACGGCAACGTAATTGCCGATTAACAGATGGCACAGAGATTCTCTGTGCTTTGCATTTGCCTCAAAATAGAAAAGCCTTGCCAACCGTTTTTGGACTGCACTGCTAGTGCTTTGGCCTGCTTCTCTTGCTGTCTGTCTCTCTACTAGGAGTAGGCGATACTGGGAGTTTTAGTATCGATCCGATCCAAGTAAATACATGGTAGTAATGATTGGTACCAATACAGTAGTGATACTTTTTGATTGGAAATGTCATGATCATTGATTAATTGAACCCACTGCCTTAAGTTTGTTTTTATTGTCGATAAACACATCACAAAGATTTTCGGCACTAAAAATGTTTCATTTTGTATTAATTTACTACAATACAAACTTTAACAGTAGAAACAATAGAGATATTTCTATTACAACTGTTTCAGAACAAGAGCCAAGAGAGTCATATTAAAAGGCAGCAATGTAGCTAATATGTAAATATAAAAATATACCTTGCATTGCACAATATTTTGAAAACAATATTAATTTCAAAATATTGATATCAAAATACAATCCACAGGTAGTGTTCCCTTCAACCTACCTTTACATGCAGTCTAATTATCAGTTCACTCCATGTTGGTCCAAAAGAGGTGTTATGAGAAAAGCACTTGATAAATGCTGCTCAGTGAGAGCACTCAACTCCAGGCACTGTTGGACTGTTATGAAAACTACCATAAGAGGCTGGAAAAAACTGGAGTGATGGAGAGACTCTGATAGAGATTGGGAAGGAAGTTTACAGTATCTAGAGAAAAAAAGAGGCCTTATATCTGATTAAAACCTAAAGTCCTTAAAATAATTTTATAGGTTGGCATATATTCCAAATTCCAGACTACAAGCCACTACTTTTTTGCAACATTTTAAACACTCCGGCTTATGTATTTTTTTGGTGGCAGCAGCGAGGAAAACGGCGAGCTGCCCTTTTCCACAACACATGCGCTTTTAATGTACAAAGCACCGCGATGACGTCTGCAAACATTTATGACACTCTTGAAAGAAACTGGTCCATGCTTTTTGTCAAGGTCAAACCTTGGGATTGTAAAAAAGTAAAGAAAGAAAACCACTTTGAGTCAGGTATTAGGTTTTTGATAGCCCTTTCATCAGAGGCGCGTCCCGCCGAAATCTGCTTCCAAGATCGGCTTAAAGAGAAATCACACACAGCCAATAACTACAGGCTTGTTTGTGAAAAACACAGGCGTAATACAACACATCTGATTGGCTTAAACAAGATCACATTAATACATGAAACAATTTTAATTGGCCTAAACAAATCACATAAATAAATTGAATCATATAAAGCTGTTCACTAGAGGGTGTGCGAGCAAAATGAATGAACAGTAAGGAAAGTGAATACTTTGTAACATAAAAGTACAGTAAGTCAACATTGTGAAGTCAAGGGAGTGTAGAAGGGAGGCAAATTTGTGACCGTACTTTCTGACACTAAAGCGAAGGACATCTTGATTAGTAGTTAGTGGGCCCCAAGAGGATACAATTGTAAGAATACAAGCAGCACCTGGATATAATCTTTGACATTATTAAGGTACTTTTGAGTAGCAAATGTGTGGTTGTTTTTGTAATCTCCATCTTGAATGGTCACGTGATCTGAAAACAGGTGACGTAAACAATCCAAAGCAGAACTATAAACGACATCAGGCGTCAGGTATGCGGGCAAGTAGTTCATTTTTATGGAAGTTTAAGCCTGCGGATTAAAATCCAGTGCGGCTCGTATAAAGAGAAAATTGAGTTTCATTCTCAAATTTGAGCATGCTGCTTTTAATCAGGTGGCCTTGGTTGTCAGGAATTTATTTAACATTTAATTATTTAATATTTTCATTGAGTTTCATCTGTGGAGATGCAGACTTCTACCACATCCCATTTTGCTTGCATTGTGACATGGTTGATTTCTCCCTCCATCTTCGTTGCCTCTTGGTCTACCTCGTACTGTCCTTTCTAGCTCACTACCCCTGTCCCCTGCAGTTGCCATGACTACCTTGCACTGTGCTGGCACGTGGACAGTAAGCGTGGGTTTCCACGGTGATGAGATGCTCGCTAGTAGATCAGATGGAATTCGCTGCAGCTTTCTCCCTCTCTTAACCATGTGTGAGTGAGTTTTCTCCTTTAAATGGAAAGGACAAAAATGGAGGATCATTTTGGCATCTCCATATTATTCAAGCAAAACCAGTTTTACAAATGTACACAAGGGTTGGGCAATAAATACAATTTAATTGATGACTGTCATTTTAAGACCATAAGCCGCGCCTGACTATAAGTCGCATGCGTCCACGTTGAGACACAGCAACACAAGTAACACAGCAATAAACACACAGCAACTAGGGGCGGGTAATACTGGGAATATTGGTATTGATCTGATCCAAGTAAATACAGTGTAGTATCGATGGATACTGATTTAATACCATACTTTTTGGGGGCTTGAAAAGGTCAGGATTATTAAATAATTAAGCCCCTCCCCCTTGAGTTAATTTGAAATTACGGTAAACACAGCTTGTAGATTTTAAGCACTAAAAATGTTGTATTTTTCAAATCAAAGAACTAAAATGTCACTATTTCTTTTATAACTGTTTTAGAACGAAAGTCGAAAGTGTCTTACCAAAAAAAGCTGCAACGTAACCAAAATACAAATAAAACAAAGTTAACATTAAAACTATACCCTCCATTGCTCAATATTTTAAAAAAATGAAGATAAAGTGGATATAGTGTGAAGAACACAATGTAAAAACCTTTAACATATGTGTATAAAAAAATCTATTTTAACAACAGTTTCAGAACAAAAGAGAGTAAAACTTGACAAAAATAGCAATATTCTATAGCAATATCCACTTGTCAATTAAAACACCTTCCGTTGCACAATATTTTGAAAATAAAGTCAGTGTAAACCAAATTGTATTGAGTTTAAAAGGTATAATGTGTGTGTAATCCTTCTGCCCACCAACAACATTTTTTAAATGAGAGTTAAAATGGGAAGACAGTATTGATCCCAAGACAACAGCATAAATCCAATCCACATACTCACTCAGTATTGATAATATCAATATTTGGATTAATCTGCCCACCCTTAGCTTCACCACACCACCTGTCTCACTTAATTTTTCTGCTTGAGTGCTGTTAGAAAAATGCATACATTAGCCGCACCTCTAGCAGTTTAGTAAACACTTGAAAAGAAGGGGAGAAGACATCATTGGATTTTGAACATGCAAGAATAAGAGGAAAGAGAGCCTAAACCTAGATAGGAAATTCCAACCTGTTTTAAAAGCATTCTGCTTATCCCTTTCATTTTGTTAAATCTCCCAGGTTACTAAAGCAGATCCACCCCTTAAGACTGTGGTGATCAAAGAAGAGCAACATGATTGAAAGATAGTTACAATGATGTATACAGTTCATATTAGGCAAGACAACAGTGAGATTGCATCCAATGCAATCTCCTTTGCACGTGTCCAATATTAAAAACAGAATGACCTTATCACTTGTAACCAATCCGGTGGAAATAGCCAATTACCCTGAGTAACACCAGACTAGGGTTCACAGACATTGTTTTAGAAATACTGCGTTTAGGTAAAGTAAAAGGCAGCAAATGGATCTATGAAAAATTTATTTTCTTTGTTTTTTAGCTGAGAATCGGCATCCACACAGGCTCAGTCCTGGCGGGCGTGGTCGGCGTTCAAATGCCAAGGTATTGCCTATTTGGGAACAACGTGACACTGGCCAGCAAGTTTGAATCAGGAAGTCATCCGAGGTGTATCAACGTCAGCCCTACAACCTACCAGTATGTTGCTTTTTTGGTCAGCTTATTACTGTTGATGTTGTCATTTTTTAATGTTATTTTTGAAGGGGCTCTAGAGCCTACTGTTGACTTGTACTTGAGTAATATTATTCTAAAGTAACAGTCTTTTTCTTGAGTAACACAGTTTGGCGCTGCGCGTACTTCAGCGCCGAAGTGCACACTGGATTTGAGGTACCTAGCCCGGAGTAAACCCGAAGCCGCGCCTACTTCACCTGAAGCGTGTACTTCAGCGTCGATGTACAGTTTCGGGTTTACTTTGGGCCTGGTCCCTCAAATCAAGTTAATCAGTCGGATTTGGGCTGATTCGGGCTTTTCTAATTGCGGGCCGGGGTAGGTCGGTCTGGATTTTTTAGGCCCTACTTGTGCATCAATAACGTTGTGAGGGACGGAAACAGAAAAATATTTTTTCTACTTTATTCTCAATTTCATGTACTTTATTGTCTGGTGTACTTATGTATAAGACATATATGAAAAATGACTTTTGGGTGTGCGTCTTATTATCCGATGAGGCTTATAGTGTGGAAAATATGGTTTTATATGTATATATATATATATATATATATATATATATATATATATATATATATAGATATATATATATATATATATATATATATATATATATATATATATATATATATATATAGATATATAGATATATGAACATGTTTCAAGTCAAAACTTAGACTTGTTGTGTTCTTCCTTCCCCAGGCTGCTCAAAGATGACCGAGCATTTTGTTTCGTCCCCCGTTCGCATATTGAGCTCCCTGAGAATTTCCCCAAAGAGATTCCAGGAACCTGTTACTTCCTGGAAGCGGGAACATCTCACAGCCACGCTTCACTGACCAGCTCTCGCTCTGCACCTCCAGCCTCTATGAGGAAAGTGTCCTACAGCATCGGGACCATGTTTCTAAGAGAAACAAGTTTGTAGGCCAAGGCAAGAAGGGAAAGAAACCCAACTGGACGCCCGTTAACACATTTGGATATGCAAATGACAACCTTGGCTCACAGATGTGGGATGGAATGAACATAACATATACAAATATATATTTCATTCCCAGATTATAAGAGGAAACCGAAGATGTTTAACCCGGAAGGGTCTTTACTGAGCCACTCATCACATCATGCTCTCCTCTGCAATCTTTCCTATCATACTACAAACATTTCCACAAAAACAGGACGTGGTGGTTCTCTGATTATTTGGATTTTTACCACAAACATGAAGCGAAGAGAGGGGCTGTTTACGACGGTTTGGATGAAGAAGACCATGAGTGAAGAACAACACACCTTTGTTTCGTCAAGTTGTGTCTTCATTTTACAGTGCTTTGCAGAAGTATTGGCTCCCCAATAACCTTTTGACATACTACTTTATTTCAGGCTTCAAAAATATAGATAAAAAGCACGCAATCTTATCTAAGAATCCACAACCTGGGAGACACAATCTCTAAAATAAACCAATTTTTGAAAACATTTTATATTGTGCTAAGAAATAGAACATTGAAAAGTAGGCTTTGCAAAAATATTGGACCCTTTTGAGTTAATACTTTAAACGCATCTTTTTTGTTGTGATGACAGCCGCAAGTTTTTAAGGGTATGTAAATACATTTTGCACATCTTCAAACAGAAATATTTGCCTACAAAACCGCTCAATTCCTTAAGGTTTGATGGTGATCCTTTGTGCAGATCTTTTCACAAAAGGTCTAGAGGTCTGTCATATTGTAAGTTTTAAACCATTCTATCGTAGATTTTTTCAGAGTAAGGCTTGGCTTGTGCACAGATTGTCCCACATCAGCTGGGTATGCCAGCAGGTAAACCAATATGTTCATGGGCCTCTTGGTTGCTTCTCTGATTAGATTTCTTTGGTTTGGAGTGGTCTTGGTAGGTTTGCCGTGGTTTTATGCTCACTCCATTTTGATATTATTTTTGCACAGTACTCTGGAGATGTTTTAACGTTGCGAAATCTTGTATCCCATTTCTACTTTGAACTTCACAACTTTATATCCTGGTGCATTCTTTGGTCCTTATAATGTCGTCTGTTCTCCAGGGTCTCCTATTACAGACCTTTTAGCCCATCGCAGAGTGAGCGAATTTAAACTGAGACTTAATGACACACAGTCGCAATGTTTGTCATTGTTAGTCAGTCAGGTTGACATTGGATCGTTTAGAAGTCATCAGGGAAGTCATCAGTTGTCTGAGCTAAAACAACAGAAGGACAATATATTTGCAACACCTACTTTTCAGTTTTTTTTCCATCGTAAAAAAAATGTAACACGTTGAAACAATTCGGTTCCACTCCACGATTGTGTCTCACAGGTTGTTAATTCTTAGAAAATATTTTCAATCTTTAAGCTTTATATTTGAAGCCTGAAATATGGCAAAAAGATCAAAACTCCCTGGGAGGCAAATACTTTCGTGACGCTCTGTATGAACATCAATGCGCATGGCGTCGACACCTCCCAATCCCGAGGAACAATTGGACAGGTGAAGAAAAGAAGCAACAGGATAGTTCATAAAAACATAAATTGAAGAAAAAAAGCCAAAAAACACTAGAACTAGAGCCCTTCTCTGCTTGCAACTCACAGCAAACTGCAATCGACAACAATCCAGCCGTTTCATCGAAAGTGACATGTTCTCAAGTGTCGGTTAAGAACTAGCGATTCTCAGCTCAGTGCCTTTTCTGCTCAAATCAGGACAAATAAAGAACAAGAAAAGAAACACAAAGGATGGATTCATTTCAGATCTGTACTCAACTTCATTACCCCTGACAGACCCCAGAGCAAGCCACGCAAACACTGGCAGTGATTTGAATCCTGGAACAGGGGGAAAAGGGCACCTTATACATTTCAAATACAGTAATCCCTCGTTTTTCGTGTGGGTTGCCTTCCAAATCAGTCTCGCGATAGTCTAAACCCGTAAAGTAAAAACATTTATTAGATATAAGTAAAACATAATATATACGACTGTAACAAAATAAGAACAACGGATCTACAAATAAAAACACAGAACACAGAATTGCTGTTGAATAAATGGTCCTTATTTTCATTATACAAAGTACAACAAAACTGGAAGGCTTCTCCTTTCAGTGCAGCATCGGCCCGCTACAGTTTAACTGTACGGGTGAGGTGTATCGACATTTCGTTCATTGTGCATGGTTACAAAGAATGACATTAAGTTAAGTAAAGTAAAGTAAAAATAAAACGTGATGTAAAGAGTGGCCAGCTAGTTGCACGCTAGCATTGGGGATATTCAGATTGAGCCAGGTCTCTGTGGTGATTAAAATACAAAAGTACCGAATGTAGCGGTTTCCCATGAGTTCCAGGTCATCCGTAGCATTGGTAATGGAATGGATCTGCTTTTAGTGAGATACAGGCTCAGAAGGGGTAGAGTGTGTGGGTTGTTACGTAGCCACAGCAGTGGCCGAATCTGTGGCCCCAATTTTACTTCCTCTCCTGATGCTGCCTCGGTCTCTTCCCAGACACAATAACAATCTACGAAGCACCCGTATGTGATAAGCATTTCTTTGCGCTCTTCTGGCTTTCCTCAGAGTCACATTAAATTGATACATTTATTTTCACTACAAAAACCGCTAAAATACTACATGTCGCCACGCATCGAAGATTGTTTTGTTTGGACACATTGACTTGTGCGCCCGCCCTGCTCTTTGACAGCATACACCAGCCTATCACAGTCGCACACAAAAGACAGTCACGTCCACTCAACCCTTGGAGACCCCCCCACCCCACATACACAAAAAGCCTTTGGTGACTTGCCACAGTGATAACATATCCTGTGTGTTGTCTGCTGATAAACAAAATGTGCAATAAAAATCTGCCAAATATCAAAACTGCAAAAAGTTAACCGTGATAGAGCGAGGGATTACTGTATTTTAATTTGAATTTATTCAATAACAGTTTAGATCAAACACACATCTAATCACAGCATGTGCAACGTAGCTCACGTTTGCAACAGTAGAGATTATTTTTCCTGCTACATACTTGAAATCTCAGGCCTTCCAAATGTGGCGGTGTAGCTTGCTTACAGATACTTCATTGAAATTATTTTAGATGGTCATCTTTTGTACATTTCTGATGAGATTATTAGGTGTTCTATGACTTGTAATTTTAATCAGTGTTGGGCACGTTACTGAATAACAGTAACTAGTTACTTCATTTAAAAAGTAATTTCGATTTCCGACACCAAAAAGTAGCATGTTATCATGAAAGGAACTATCCAGTATAAAAACACCAGATATTTTCGCATCCTAGCCTACATCTTAAAACTGCTTTAAAATAACCCCATGATAAAATAAACAGAATAAAAAATGTACACCAAACTGTGGAAGCAGTGATGCCTTCATATTTCCTGGCTTGTGAAACCATCAGAGCTTACAAACAAACACTTAGCCGAGACACTCCATATTCATTTTGTCTCTTTGCTTTAAACCAGTCGAAGATAACGTTCTCCATATCTGGGTACGGTCCTAAATGTTTTTTCCCCCCTGCATGGTGTATTTCAAAAACTATTTTACAAATAAAAAGTCGAAATTCATCACTGTTCTACCGTAAATTCTGTGCTCACGTTTGCCCCATTGATTTCCAGTTGGTTTGTTGTTCCTTTATAAGCCACACCTTCTACCCATGTGCTGCCCACCATTCCCTACTGGCGACACACAACTAAATATGCGCATATAATCTGACTCCCTTAATTCAGCATTTGATTTTATAATCGTAGATTAGTTTAGATGCAAGTATATACAAGAGGAAGATTATCTCCATGAGGATAAATTCAGCGTTCCAGCGTTCTGTTTAAGACGGTGCCACCATAACTGTATTCATCTGTACGTTGTAGGTAATAATAAACATGCCCACCCTCGATGGTTTTATGTGACAATGTAAGAGAAGTTGGAGTATTCAGCAATCAAACATTGTAGTTCACGATCTGTATTTACAAGAAAGCGGAAGAGAGTAACAGAATTTTAATTATAATGTGTTACAGTACTTGTCACAGAGAAGAGTTATTCAATTGCTGGAACGTGTTCCTTTGTAACACGTTAGTCCCAACACTGATTACAATATTTTTTTTAACATTTTTTTGAAATAGCTGACATTTTGCTTTAGGGATGTGCATCATTTTAAGGTCATTCAAGGTTGTTTTTAAAGACGAACAACACAGTGGCGTCTTTGAGAAGTCGAAGGACATCCATGGAGACGGGGTTGGGGACATTTTCAAGTATGTTTTGTTTTAGACATCTTAGGCTGTTTCTTTGAACTGCAGTAAATGGTTAATGTGGCGTAGAAGCACACAGGCAATAAAATATGTCTACTGTAGAATTTGGGTGGTTGGTATGATATGTTATTAAACAAAACATGTTTTTGTCAACGTTACAACGGAAAAAAAAACCAACAACTCCAAATTGATCACATTTGAAGTTGTTGTTAAATGAATGAGTAGATTTTATGAAAAATACAATAAAAGTTAAAGCACCTTTTTAAAATACATACACAAAAATGAACCCGATAGCATAATCGTAAAAGAGATATATGTTTAATTTCTACACTATTCCAGCAGAATAAAAAAAAAACAACAACTCCATTATCTTTTTGCGCCCTAATGTATATCGGTTTACATCTCAGTTGGTTGATGAACGTATTTACATTTGTATGATTATTGTTAATATTACTTTGTTTTGTACCAAGGCTGAACATGAAGTGTGTACCAGAAAACAGTTTTATTAAAGCTGTACGACGGATGAAGGGCGCATTTTCTTTTCTTTACACACTGTATGTAAATAAAACACTTAAGTGTGTTTAACAAAGAGTAGAATAATTCTGTTTTCTCCCCTGACCTCGAATGACAAGAACGTAGCAAAGCATTATGCTGCTCACAAAGTTCACACTACAGAATTTTGGAAAGCAAAATGATAGAAAATTTAATATAGAGGGTGGTCCAAAAGTCTTGGGCACATTTTGACATTAAGTATTTCGGAAACTATTAGGTATATAAAACTCCTCTGAGAAATTTAAAAAAGGTCAATTTTACATGGAATCTTCAAAGATGTTCCATTGGTCACACGATACTGACCAGCTCTCGCTCTGCAGATAGTCAAATTCTTGCCAAATGCTTTTAGTTTCTGAAAGGTAATCTAAAATTTTCAGATGTGCAAAAAGTGAGGAAATAGTAGTATGCATAAAACCAACGAATATTTTATCAGTGTATTCCAATTATTTTCCAAAATAATGCATTAAGGAGACAACATGCCTTTGTGATGAGCTGTGATGTCATCAGAGGAACACCAGCTCCCAAGAAAGCCAGTCACCATATTATTTTACATGTTAGCTACTCAAAAAAGTAATGAGTGTGTTAGGCGAAGTTTTGGCAGTTTTTGTAGAGAATGCCCAAGTGTTGCATCGCAGGTGGATGCAGTAAGAGTACAACAAAAGCCGAGCAGCCAAAAAGGGGCTAACTGGCAATTAAAAACCTCACCAACGGGGGGCTAACTTGATCTAGGGCTGCAGCCTCGGCGGAAAAATGCGAGACGGGGCGATCAAAAAAACATGCAGTGAGCGGCCAGGCTGACTGAGAAGTAACAGTTATGTTGATAAACGCGAAAACGGCTGGGAATAAACTAAGGGACATGGCAAAACCAGTGCTAATGCCAGGCTACCTGGTTAAACACAGTGAAAAGCAAACAAGCGACAATCGGGAGCAAACAAAACAGGAAAGCCCACCGCAGCCCTGACGTTAAGGGGGAGCTAGTCAGACAAAATTACACCAACCGCGACACACGCGGCATAAGACACAAACAAAAAGCCACAACAGCCTAGCTAAAAGGAGGCAAAGGCAAAAAGGATTGCACATTGTAACAGCAGCAGGTAAACTTACCTCACGCAGCTTTTGGAGTTCGAAGCATGCAACTCGGGCAAAACAGTCACAAAGCCCCCAGCGACAGGGTAGGGAAAGGCTCTTTTTTCCCCAAGCAGAAATTAGCTGTATGCAATCGTTTTTTTTACAACAAACGGCGTCTGTTTCTGAGTTGGCCACACATGTGTTAACGAGATTCACCATTTTGAAAGTGTTGCGTTCCTTCAATTACGTCACAGTTCTAAAGAATAGGAGCCAAACCTTGTCAACTTTGAGACTAAATTTCTCGAGTTCCCCCTGGCGCGTGAAATATTTTCCAACACATCTGCATAATTGTGGGGACGAACACTACACATTCTGTGCCTAATTTCAATAAGAATTGTGTCTTTTTGATTACCGTTAAAGGTATTCCCAAAAAGTTTATTTTTCAATCAAGAACAGAACGTGTAGTGTTCCTACCCACGATTATGCAAAAGTGTTACAAGTACGTTTTATGATTAATGTCTATACAAATAAATGTGACTTGAGTCGACAAAATATTTTCATGCGTCGGAGGAATTTTGTCTCATTTGGCCCTTCCGGCTTGTTTCCTGTAGATCTGTCAAGTCAAGTCAAGTCAAGTCATTTATTTTTGTATAGCCCTAAATCACGAAGAGTCTCAAAGGGCTTCACAGATTGTTACACTATATTACACAGACTATTGTCAACCGACAAGAGGAGTAGGTTATTCGTATGCAATAGAGTAGAGGTGAGTTTTAAGTTTAGATTTAAACATTTCCACTGAGGTTGCAGATCGGATCTCAGGGGGAAGAGCATTCCACAGCACCGGTGCCCGGATGGAGAACGCTCTCGAACCAGCAGAAGACTTCTTTGCTCTCGGGATCACCAGAAGACCGGCACTCTCAGATCGCAGGCTTCGGACCGGGACATAGCGGCAGATCAGATCTGAAAGATAAGAGGGAGCAAGTCCATGTATGATTTTGTACAGTACTAAGAGAACTTTGAAGTCACATCTTTGGCTAACTGGGAGCCAATGCAGGTTAGCCAAAATCGGTGTTATGTGATCGTACTTTTTTGTCCTAGTTAAAAGCCTCGCTGCGGCATTTTGTACTAGCTATCTGTGACATCATTGAAAGAACACAACACATTCAAAATGGTGAATCCAATTAACACAACATGTGAGACGATGCGTGAAACAGATAGCTATTGTGGTGAACAGCGATAGCATACTGCTCATTTCTGCTCAGAGGTAGGCGATTGTGGCTTTGCGTTTGTTTTTCACCGCGGTTGGTATAATTTTGTCCAGCTAGCTCCGTGTTAGCATCAGAGCTGCTGACGGCTTTTCTGTTTTGTGAGCAGCCGGTTGGCACTCGTTGGCTGCTCACCGTGGGTTGTGAAGCCAGCTAGTCTTGTGTTAGCGCTGATCTTGCCGTTTTCCTTGGTTTCTTTAATCCCTTTAGTCTTCGTGTTTGTCGCCTTTGCCACTTTTTGTTGTTGGTTGTTGTTGTTGTTGTTAGATCGCTTCAAGTCGTCTAAAGATGATCTTTAGGAACGACATGGAACGCTTCGGTTGTGTTACGAGTTCCGCGAATTGGCCGCTCCGAAAGCGGATGAGGTCAGCTTTGGGTAACTTGTACCGAAGCGTTCGTGTAGCGGGTGGGAGACGCATTCGTCGGCCATGTGGCCGTCCACAGGACACCACGTGGAGGTTGCGTTCCTTGTCCTGCTTTTGTTGTTGGTTCCCGGTTAGCCTGACTGCTCACTGCGTGTTGTTTGGTCGGCAAGGCTCGTACTTTTCTGCCAAGGCTGCAGGCACATTTTGTTGATTGTCCTGGTTAGCCCCCTTTAGCTCTCTGTGGGTTATTTTTGTAAGTTGGCCTCTATTTGGCTGCGACTTTGTTGTACCATTATTGGATCCACTTGCAACACAATGCTCCAAAAAAACTACCAAAACTAGGCTTAAAACTTTTGTAAACCCTAGACTAGTTAACACATATAACAATATTACTGGCCTGCTAGGTTGCTGGTGTTATGTTTTGAAGGTGATTTACCCATGTGGAGGAGGCAGGAACTGCAGGCTGATGTGCTCAAAACAAGTATTCAATAACAAACCTGTACCAAAGTAGCAACAAAGATGTGGGCAAAAAATAACGAACAATATGCTCAAACAAAAAACAAACTAGAAACAACAACTGAAACTGGAACTGGACACTGCGATGAACAAAGTAAGAAAGAGACAAACAAACATGGCGTGGTGGTGGAATGAAATGACACAAGGAAGATGAGAGAAGAACTCAAAATGACCCGACAAAGTTTGCTGATAAAAAATGTCCTTTTTAAAGAGTTCAGGATAATTGGGCACAGGTTTCTGATGATTGGACATACATGTGCCCAGTTCAAACTGCGGCTGGGACCCTCTGGTAGTAGAAGGTACGTCAGATCATAATGGCTGGTGTTCCTCTGATGACATCACAGCTCAGATGACAAAAACAAGACATGCTGACTTCAAAATGCATTATCTTAGAAAGTAATTGGAATATACAGATACAATATATATAGAATTTATGCAAAAAGCATGTATGAATTCCTTACATTTTGCAGTTTGAGGAATTTGGGAATACCTTTAACTCCAGCAGCCCCCCAGTATTTAGATGACAATTTTTAACCAGAGTACAAAAGTTGTGCTCCATTCCCCTCCTTGAACATGGTTGTTCGACTTGTTTCGTGCAGCCATTTGTTTATGCCCACACAATCCTCTTATGCAAATGCAGCCCATTACACTAATTGGCAATTTGAGATTTCAATATTTTACATGAATGGTGTCCCCTGCACAGGCCAGTGACGATGGCTTTTGGCATAACATTTCACGCGCTAATTTGCTAATGTTAATTGCACATGCACACAGATGCACTCAAACACAGTTACAAATGGGCAAACAAAGGTCATGCAATTTACACATGGCGTCAGTCGAATTATGCAAATGAAGGGTTGAATCATCTGAGCACCGAGAAGATAAAAATCTCAAATGTGTCGTCACAGGAGTCGGGAGAATTGCCTCTTAGGTTTTAGGGGTGGAGCCATTTGGAGGGGAGCAGGAACAGAGGCAGGATTGCTCAATATAAGGATGGTATTTACTAACACCTCCAGCTCGGTGGGTAAGGGCTTAGGGGTAAGGGCGCCCGCTTCGAGACTGGGAGGTCGCTGGTTCAAGCCTCGGCCGAGTCATATCTAAGACTTACAACATTGGTACTTATTGCCTCCCTGCTTGGAGCTTGGCATTAGGGTTTGGAATTGGGGGCTTTGGTCACCTGATGACTCCCAACACATCAGTTGGGTTGAGGGGGCTGGGAATCCCCTCCCTCTGTATCAATCTCCCAGAAAGAGTCAGGAATGTGTTCTTGACTCTAGCCACCTCCCACTAGGGGGCTATGGCTCCGGTATATATAATTTACTAACAAAACCACGAACAAAGTAAAAAACAAACACTGGGCAGAAAACAAAGGACATGTCTAAACAAAATTAAACCTGACAAAGTCCAAATCAGAAACAAATACTGAAACTGGAGATGGAAAATATGAGGAACATAGTAACCAAAAAACAAGTGGGCCCAAACAAGTAAACAAAAAGCAGACCAGCAGTAGCAATGACAGTAGAAATTAAGTGACCTGACGACGTGTGCTGTCTAAAATGTCATCATAAAGGGTCAGGATAATTATGGACAGGTGTGTGGTGATTGGACACACCTGTGCTCAGTTCCAAACCCGGATAGTGCCCTATTGTGGCAGGGGGTGGACCACATCGTAAGCTCTTAAGAAGGAACGAACACTTGCTCTGACGGCCAACATAAATGGCAAATTTATCAATCTATTAATTTTTGGGGGTTAACTCACTGATAGGAAATACATTAGAATGAAATTACAATGTTTAGTTAATCCCTACTGAATATTCTTCACTGTTTATAACTGAATTAAATGTTTTGAAATTAAACATGTTGCATTGCATGGGGTCATTGAAGTACAGTACATGCAGTGAGTTTTAATAAAATCTTAAAGAGATTATATCTATAACACATTTGAATGAATAGTGACAGGCTTTGATCTGTTTTTGGGTTTCCAGACGAGTTCTCTGATCTACATGATAAGAGTACAGCTAGTACTGTAATATTATACCGTACTATAAGTATTTATTCTTAAAAGCATTATTAGGTACCTTAGTCTTCAAAAAAAGTCTGACTGCCTCCCTCATTCTCTTATTCATCACTATTTTAACTAAATTCACCCAATTCCATGTATCTGCGCTGAGCCAAGACTTCGCTATTGAAGTTTAATTAATCTCTTTTCTCCTGGTATTTTCTTTTGTTATTTTTTGCTCTTGGTAGTTTAATTGCTGGCTTTCTGTTCTATTCCGATATGTTGGTGGATAAGATAACCAAACTGCGAGTGGATGTCCAACGAGCGATAATCCGTATGTCCGATCTGCCTCAGATATTTTCCATCAGGGTTGCCTGGGTGGAAAATAGATGAGCAGGATTGGGGATTAGATTTAATCCATACAAATTAAAGGATTTTGTAAACCTTGCGCGACTGTTTGAGCATGACCCCTTTGCAGGATGTTTAAATCTTTTTGCCCAAAAAAACATACGATATAAAAATTTCCTTTTTGTCTTAAGTGGTTTCTTTTACATAGTTCAAAGACAGTAGACTTCAGTTTTGCATTTGCCGAGTTTGGGTTCCTTGAGGTCTCTCATGGCAAAATCCTTAATAATCTCAGTTCACAATATAACATCTGGAGGATAAAAGTTTTGAACTTTGGGATTACCCGAAAACACTGCCAGCATCGTGGATGTATTTGTGTTAAACCTTTGAATCCGTCCGAGTTAGGACGTAAAAGTTAACAGCAGTAAACATGGCTACTTCAAGCGTCTGCAAAACAAACATATAAAACCCTTGCATGTGGCCTGCACATCCTGGAACATTCCTTTAACTTCATTACAACGTTCCCATTGGATATTTGTTTAGAACCGTATTGTGCTATAATCTAATCATGTTGCATTCATTAGGACACAATTCTATTATTAGCGCAAACAGCATGCATGTGATGTGCTTACACTTGCAGTGTAGGGATTTCCTTGTCTTTGGAGAGGGTGTCAATGACATCTGGGCTATCATATCCATGTCACAAAGCTTTTTAAGAAGATTCCCTCAGGGTGATGTCACAGGATTGGGATCAAGAAATCTCAAGGCATACAGGTAAAATACAATATCCCGGTTGTGTATAATGTTTTATTGTAGATGTGGATACTTTGTATTAGAGGTGAATATTTCATATTTTTCCATTTCTTACTCATTATATTGTATATTTTTTCCAACTGGAGTGCAACCATAATTTTGTTGTAGCAATACAATGACAATAAAGGTGGATAAAGCATTAGAACAAAAAATACACAGCATAGACAGAATCCAGAAAGAGTATCAATAACTAGGTATTCAAGAAATCAATAACTTCATTTGAAACCTGGCTATTCAATTGTTAAGGCCATACACATCTCTTGCTACTGGTGAACATAAAAAACCGGTACGATATCTTTCATGTCGGGAAGCAAACCCCAGCCCAAACAGTCGGCCCGGAGAGAGATAAGAGTCGCCAGGATGTATTTGCCCAACCCTGGCGGTTAAGGGAATTGAGAATCGGGACATTTGTATGTATCAAAGCTGTCATGAATAACTCATCTTCTAAATAATTTCAATATAAAAATATTATCTATCCATCCATGGATGGATAATGGATAACGCTAACCACTATCCATCCATTATCTGCACAGCTTATCTATCCTCAGTAGGGTCGTGGGGTTGCTGGAGCCCATCCCAGCCATCTCCGGTCAGTAGGCAGGGGACACCCTGAACTGGTTGCCAGCCAGTCGCAGGGAACACAGGGACAGACAATCTGCTCGCTCATTCACACCTAGAGATAATTTGCACCAGCCAATTGACCTGACATGCATGTTTTTTGGAATGTAGGAGGAAATAGTCAGAGTAAGATATTAGTTCCCCAAAAAGAACATAGATATGTATGTGTTTTCATTTTCTAGCTGCTTATCCTCACATGGGCTTGGCATTTGCATTCATGCCAATCATTTTGACATTGAAACACAGTAGATGGTATTGTGGCATTAACTTTTACGCATGAATCACCATCCGTCTCGAGAATATTGAAAAACAAAATTTTCTTGTTCAAAACAGAAAAAAGACAAACTATTCCCAAAGCAGAAATGTTATACATGTATGCATATATACATATGCAAAATATCACCTCGTGGGGTCTAAATGATTTTAATAAAGGTGCGGAATAAGCCCGGTACTACACGACAGGAGTTGGTCAATGACCTGAAAAGGGCTGGGACCACCAGGACGTCATTATTTGAAATCATGCATGGCACAAAAGGTTCCCCTGCTAAAACCAGCACATGTCAAGGACTGTCTCAAGTTTTCATATGACCATTTGGATGATACAGAGGAGTCATGGGAGAAAGTTTTGTGGTCAGATGAGACAAAATAGAACTTTTTGATCATAATTCCACTAAGTGTGTTTGGAGGAAAAAGAATGAAGAGTACAATCTGAAGAACACTATCCCTACTGTGAAGCATGGTGGTGGTAGCATCGTGCTTTGGGGGGGTGTTTCTGCACATGGACAGGGTGAGTGAACTGCTGATGACTGAGGCCGTGTATTGTGAGGTATTAGGGAACAACCTCCTTCCCTCAGTCAGAGCATTGAAGATGGGTCTTGGCTAGGTCTTCCAACACGACAACGACCTGAAGCACACAGCTAGGAAAACCAAGGAGTGGCTCCGTAAGAAGCATATTAAGGTACCAGCATGTCCCAGCCAGTCTCCACACCTGAACTTGCAAATCTTTGGGGGGAGCTCGGACTCAGTGTTTCTCAGCAGCAGCCCAGAAACCTGACTGATCTAGAGAAGATCTGTGTGGAGGAATGGGCCTTCTGCAGTGTGTGGTTAAAAACTACAGAAAACTTTTGACCTCAGTAATAGCAAACAAAGGCTACTGTACGTAATATTAACATTCATTTTTTCAGGTGTTCAAATACTTATTTGCAGCTATAACACACAAATAAATCGATAAAAAATCATGCATTGTGATTTCTGATGAGATGAGATGAATTTATGTGAAAATCTAATTGGAATACTGGGCCTTTAACCAATATTATTTTCTTTGCCTTAAAACAGACACAGTTTATTAAACTTGAAATTGAAATATGCTCTTGCTGTTAACATTCCCCTGGCCTGTTTGACTTGTGACTTTTGTGAACTCGCTCTATTTGTTTCCTCTTTCAGCTGCAAAAACAATTTAACAGCTCTTCGCTTGCACATCTGCGTCACGCAGCAGAGGAGGACGTGATGGGAAAGGAGTTTCGGATTAATTTTCTTTTTAACCTTTTGTGGTAAATAAAGCAAAGATGCGTTTTGTTTGTGTGCATAAACTGCATGGAGCCTCTGTGCACTCTTGTCTGTGTTTTGATGACCGATGCTCCTAGTTGAGAGCGTTTGATTAAAAACCACTGAAGGATATAAAATGTTCTGATCACAGAACCTTCTGCCACTGAGACCAACAAGCTGAACTCCATTTTTTTCCGAATCTTGAACTTTTATAGGGTTGCTCAACCTTGAATACAGGGGCGATTTTAGGTTCAAAGCTTTGGGGGTATTGAGCACTTATGGTGTCTGCATATATTCTATATTTAAGCCTAAGCTGTCCTTTATGAAGGAAAAGAGCGTATTAAGAATGGGTTAATTTTGGGCTGGTTACACCCATGCTTGAATATATTGAATGATATTGTTGAATGACACTTTTGAAAAATAAGAATCCAGTCAAATTACATTTTGAAAAAGAGTAGCATTGTAAAAAAAGTAGACACATCAAATTAAAGAGCTATTGATTGACCAGATGGTTGAACAGCAAAAAAAAAAACATATTTCTTTCTTTCCATGAATAAGTAATGGAAGAGTAATTGAGGATACTGAAGATTGTCTTTTTGTAAGTACGGATACAGTCTTTAAAACAAAACCTTGGCAATACATGAAGGAAAAAGAGAATGTAGAGCTATCTCTATTTTTGAGCATTTAAAAAATATGCCATGGCATTTATTGCACACTCCATTCAGGCAAAAATAAAAAGATTACCCCAAAAAATTGAGTCAAATCCTTTTTGATGAAATGTATTTCTGGAATGCAACGACCGCAAACAGACATTTACAAGAACAAGTTCTATTTCTTTTTTTTTCTCCGTAAATAAACAACTTAGTCAGATGGTTTTGAAATTCCTGGAATTTATGCAAAGTAATAAATGATGTCCCTTTTCAAATCACGTAATTTGATAACATGCCTTTAAAACTCAAAATCAATACGGCTAACTCCGAAGTTTTTTGTCATTAGAATTGTTAAATATCTTGTTGAATAAAATCAATACATGATAAAGAAGCAAGTGAAGACATATGTAGCCAGCTATTTGAATGTTGGGACACTGTGGTAAAGAGTGGCATCAATCCAACAGTTTCTTTCTTTTTTTATTACCACTTTATACATATTTCAACAATTTCATTTGTTGGGCCGGATTTTAAAGCCTTACGGGCCACATGTGGCTCATGGGCTGTAGTTTGCCCACCTGTACACTATACAGTCTCAAGATAACCTAATTTCATGGATTTAATAAGTATTGCATTCAAGAAGGAGAACAAAATACCACTAGCAGATAAGCAAATAAAGTGAATAAACCGTTTACATGTAATTAACGATCTGAGACAACTATTTCTAAGCTCTTGTCAGTGTTTCACTAAATACACTTTGCCTGGAGTATCTCATCTTTCATGACTAAATGTACTACTTAGTGCGTTGTTGCAGTTGCTCCCGCAGGACATTCATTTGGTCAAAGCAAATCGATAAGTGGATGTGGCAAGCACCATGATAGATAGCCTTTTAATAATGGAGGGAAGTGTATCAAATTCAATGTTTGCGTATGGTGGACATAACTAAGTGGCCCAAGCCATGTTGGGATATCGAAATGTATCACTGCCAGTGTTTGGGACGTTGCTACAAAAAATTAATAATGAAGGTGACTTATTATTTGATTTAAAAATAATTGGGTTCGTAACAGGAGAGACACTCCACGTCCATTTTGTCTTGTCTCAAACCACTCGAAGAATTTGTTCGCCAATTCTGGGTCCAAGATATTTTATATTTTTCTCCAGAAAAAAATAATTGCGGAAATGAAACAACAAAATACAAATGATACAAATGGAAAAACAAAATTTATTGTAAATTCTGTTGACTACTCGCATACTACCTATTGATTCCGGTGTTCCTGTGTAAGCCATGCTCTTTCCCCACGTGACACACAACCATCCATCCATCCATTATCTGCACCGCTTATCCTCAGTAGGGTCGCGGGAGCCCATCCCAGCCATCCTGGGGCAGTGGGCAGGGGACACCCTGAACTGGTTGCCAGCCAGTTGCAGGGCACACAAGGACAGACAATTCACTCGCTCATTCAGACTCAGGGACAATTTGGACCGGCCAATCAACCTAACATGCATGTTAATGGAATGGGGAGGAAACTGGAGTGCCCTGATGAACCCCACGCAAGCACGGAGAGAACATGCAAACTCCACACAGGGGGTTCGATCTCGTGACCTCAGAACTGTGCCGCACACACACTAACCACTGCTCCGCCGTGCTGCCCAACACACAACGAAATATGCGCAAGTAAAACGAACCCCGGTTGCAGTATTTATTTCTATAGTTGTAAATACGACTCAGATGCAAGTACATACGGTAGGGATCATAACAGTAGGGCGAAATTACGTGGCACAGCCGGAAGAAACAGTTATAAACTTTCTGGTACTTTTCCAAGAATGCCTTTTGGTCTGAAATTTAAAATGTTAAGATAGAGTACAACCTCTTTACCTTGAGAGCCTTGACTTCCCCAAAAATTATTTATTATAGTTGTATTAAAATTCAATACAGTAATTTTCCAAGGGAGATTCGACAAATGTCATCTTGATTTTGTGTTGTGGTGCTCAAATGTTTTATTGCGTTTAATCCTCAAACCATTTGATCCTTGTGCGCCTGTTCATTTTGCCCTTTCCCACACTATATCTTTCCACCCTGTCCTTCTGATGGATCCTTCCGCATCAGCCGGCAGCAATGGATTACCTCAGTGCACATGCGCACACATACTGCAGCTGGCTGGACAAAGATAACACACTTTTACTTGGAAAAACAAGCCATCGTGCGTCGCATGTGCATGTGTCTTTAGGGTGCATTCGAATTGGGGTTGAGACAAATGTCACGCCTTCTTTTTTTTTACCTTTACATCTTGTTTTACACTCATTCATTATATTTCACAATTGTCTTCATTTTCATTTTTTTCCTTGTATACAGTAATCCCTCGCTGTGTTGCTACTTGGCGGATTTTCATCATGCATTGGGTTCTGCATGCTGATAGGCTAAACAGTCGCCCCGCCCCTTTTCTGCCTGTGGATCAAATACGTTGCGGTCTAAAAGGTATACACTTTCATCAAACAGCTGAAGAGATCTTCATTACGTACGCGCAAATCTTTTTCAATTTCAAGTTTCTCTAAAAGCCATCATGGCAACAAAATGCTCTGGACCCACAAAAGGCAGAGAAAGACGCGTTCTATTACTGACAAAGTTGGACTTCTCAACATTTTAAATGAAAGTAAAGCGTTTTTACATCAAATTATTCTTTCCTAATGACATCCACAGCATGACGACATTATATATCCTGAATTAAAAATGCCTTAGGGTCTTGAATCAATAGTGCAAGATAGTATTAAGATTATTTTAAAATCATCATTTGACTTTTGGTTGGTTAGTTGGATCTCTTAACAACTAGGGTCGTAGGGGAACCATTTCTCGGGCAAGTATAGCCTGGTTGAGTCCATCCCTCTCCAGGCCAACATATATTTCCACCCAGGAAACCAGGAACCTTTTGCTTGATAGGCAAGTGTGCTAACCACTAAGTTATATGTGAAAAAAAAAAACAACCAACACTTTAAAAAATAAAACAAATGTACAGTATTTTATAAAACACATGCTTGAGCTGTGGCGGCACGTCAGCTGAGTGGTTAGCGCGTCGGCGGCACAGTTCTGAGATCATGGGACCGAATCCTCCTGTGCGGAGTTTGCTTGTTCTCCTTGTGCTTAAGTCTGTTTCCTACGGGCACTCCGGTTTCCTCCCATATTCCACAAAACATGCATGTCAGGTTAATTGACCGGCCCAAATTGTCCCTTAGGTGTGAATGAGTGAGTGAATGGTTGTCTGTCTCTGTGTGCCCTGCGACAGGCTGGCAACCAGTTCAGGGTGTCCCATGCCCACTGCCCGTAGATAGCTGGGATGGGCTCCAGCATCCCTGCAACCCTACTGCGAATAAGCGGTGCAGATAATGGATGGAAGTTTGAGCTGGTTCATACGTACAATAGAGTATTCAATAAACAAATGAATCAATTTTTCTATGGGTTTTGGCTATTCCGGGTCTTTTTTGGAATGCAACGACCGCAAAAAACAAGGAATTAAGTCAAAACATGTTTATTTGTATAGCCCTTAATCACAAAGAGTCTTAAAGGGCTGCACAGACCACAGATTGTTGAAAACTAGAGACTATTATTACACCATTTCCTGATCTAAAACCTACATAAGGGCAAGGAAAAACTCAAAAACCTAAACATGAGGAAAATGAGGAAACCTTGAAAAGGGACCACGCATGAGGGTAATCCCCCTTCCATACTGTCCAGGTAGAGCTCATATAATAATAATAATAATAATTTCCTTTGTATAGTCATTCTTTGTAACAATGTACACAGAACGAAATGTCGATACACCTGACCCGTTGTAGCGAGCCGATGCAGCCGCAGCCAACAGAGGGCGCCGCCATTTTAACAATGTTATAAGTCTTAGGTATGACTCGGCCGAGGCGCGAACCAGCGACCTCCCAGTCTCAAAGCGGGCGCCCTACCATCTAGGCTACTGAGCTGGTAAAATAATTTCCTTTGTATTGTCATTCTTTGTAACAATGTACACAGAACGAAATGTCGATACACCTGACCTGTTGTAGCGAGCCGATGCAGCCGCAGCCAACAGAGGGCGCCGCCATTTTACCAATTAGGTATGACTCGGCCGAGGCGCGAACCAGCGACCTCCCAGTCTCAAAGCGGGCACACTACCATCTAGGCTACTGAGCTGGTACCTAGCCCAAAGGCTTTCCGGCATTGTGTATGCCCCGTCATACTTTTGGAGAAGTGTCAACAACTTTGCCACGTCAAAGTTGTTTGGATCCAAAATATGTAAAATATGTATCATTTGAAGGGAAAACTTTACGTACATGTTGATGGAAAAATGACAAATAAAGCAAAAAAAAAAAAACCCAACAAGAATTAATAATTCATTTCTTTCTGTATGCACTGTCTCAATTCAATTGCATAAGGTCATACTGAAAACATCTGGAACATGAAAGAAATACATGTGCATTTGATTGTAGAGCCTTTTTAATTTATGGATTCATTTTAGATTCTAGTTTTATATTTTAAAATATTGTAACTAATTTATCTATTTAGTTTTCTTATATTTCACTTTTCAGTTACATTATTTACACGTTCATATTTTTACTATTATTTATGCACCGGTATGAATTTGGTTTTATTTAGGCATTTCTGTTCCCCCTCACTATAACCTCTTTTGCACAATACCAGTTCAGTGTCGCACGTCAACACACAGAAATGGCACAGGATAGCATGCTTTGTTTAATCCGTACATAATAGGTATTCAACCGTAAGTGTGCTGGATCATTTTTACTTTTGTTTTGGTTGTAGAACTATTCCATCAAATGAATGAAAACACTTAGTCATTCAGGCAACATACGACATTTTTACTAAGACTCATGAAACTAGAGTATCTTTTTGTGTTTCTATGATTGAACACCCGATGTAGTCAGCATCTAAAAAAAGATTGCTGGGGATGGGCATTCCCCCCAATGTCCCAGGTGAGTTATCAACAAGGCCACATAAGTTCCACACACTGGTTCCTACCAATATTACCACATCCCTGACGTGTAGTAAATTTTGGTCGTCAATTTTTACTTTTTTACATCAAACAATATGTGGTGCTTTAGTTAGCTGGTGAACTCACGTAACTCGTTAATGAGTGCAAAGAGTGATTTCAATGTGATCGCAAAAAAGAAGTGTAGTGAAGCGAGCGATACTGCACAAGGGAAGGGAGCTATGTTGTTGATTTTGCGTGGCTGCTTCAAGATGTCGCTGGGTGATATTGCCTCACCCCCCCAGAAAATGTTTTAAATTTCCAAAACCTTATCATTTGACAAGGTAGTAACAGCATAGCAATAGCTAAACACAACTCTCTGCTGGCGAGGGCCTGGAATGCAGAGAACCGGGGGGCAGCCAAGGGAGGGGCCCTTCAAACTGATGTTACACTTACATGCTCTTCCTGCCCTTTAAAATAGCATACTAAGGACTTGACTAAAATGGATTAATTGTATTTAAACCGATTAACTTATTTAGTGCCGTTGATGATGATAAACGTCCAAACCCAAGTTTAAATTTGCAGTAATTGAGTCAAAGTGCAACTACCATTATAAATTGTTTTGAAATTAATATAAGTTCGCAAATCTAGATTGTTTAGCAAATAAATTAACAGTAGGAGAAATCTTTTGTTAAAACAAAAGTATATTGTTATCAACATGAATGAAAATCACCCAACTGATAAAGAACAAATGTTGGTGTCTATGTTTCCCTTTAATTTTGTTACCAGAGGGAGAAAAAAAACATGAATCCGGTCTGATAAACCTTTAAACCCCCCGAGCTGCTAATATATGCTCTCGACTGATTGTGACTACAGCCTGCCCTCGCTGCAAGAGTTAAGAAGGCCAAGAGGCAAACTAATTCAGGCCAAGTGGAGGCAATGACTAGAAGTGTGCATCAGTGTTTGCTTTTTTCACTCTCTTCACTCCATTTCTTGCACGACAGTAAGGACAAGTGCATGTACATACTTAACTACTTATTCTCATAAGCTATAAATAGAAACACAATTATCTCCATGTGCAGACGACCTCAGAGCCCAGGTCGTTTTATTATTTCAATGCAGCCTCTAACCTGAAAGATTGTGTGAACATTTCAAAATAAGAAAAAAAAATCTATTTGAGAATCCCATTTTGAATGTAGGCTCTTTACTTAACCTCAGCATCCCTGGTAAGGTTTATTTGGGGGAACTGGAGAGAAGGGTCGGTCAATCGTGAGTCCCATCTCAGGCAACAATGGGACCCACAACAGGGAGGAGGAACACCAGCTCTCACGGTGGTGTTCTGCAAACAACCTGGTGCTAAACACTGAGAAGACCAAGAAGATCATTGTGGAATTCAGGAGGTTCAGAGAGACTGGAGCGTGTGGACTCAAGTTGTGGGGCCTCCACAACACATCAGACCTCTTCTGGTCTATGAACACCTGCCACCTGTTTAAGAAGGTTCAGCAAAGGGTTTTCTTATTCACTAAACTTTAACGCTGTTCTCTCCCCATTGGCTGCCCCTCAGCTTCTATAGAGCAACAATTGAAAGCATTCTCTGCCTCAATGTGACTGTGTGGTATGGCAGATGCACCGCACAGGTAACAACTGGCACGGGTGGTTAGGACAGCATGGGGCATCTTGGAATCCATAAATGCGGGGAGAGCAAAATCCATTGCCATGGATCCAAGCCACCTGGACCACAGACGGTTTGTATCACTTCTATCAGGAAAGTGGTAGAGTAAAATCCACGGCACCACAAACAGACTAAAGAGACAGCTTTTTTTCCCAGAACAGTGAAGTCCATCAGAACACCAAACTCCATGGCAATAACTTATAGGTTGTGAGCCACATTACAACACACTTTTTACAATTTTGATGTACATATACAACACACATTTTATAGTTTCCTTGCTTTTCACTTAGGTTATAAACAATGTACACCACAGTTGCAAAGAAAATTTAATTGACATTTAATGTCAATTACAATGAAGACAATCTTAAATCTTCAAATCTAATCTCGAAATAAGGAGGATAAGTGTGGTTTTATACAGGATGTGGAACAGTGGACAGGCTCCACACCCTCTGCAGGATCCATGAGTTTGCATTTGAGTTTACCAATCCAGTCTACATGTGTTTTGTGGATATAGAGAATGCATTTTACCGTGTTCCTTGGGGAACATGAAATTCCTTGATTTTAAAAAGGACATGATTCATCATAGGAATTCACATCGAGGTTGCGGTAAGATTTGGAGTATTCCCTTGCATTTGACTGTGGACTGCTGAACTTTGAGAATAAATATGTGCTCATAGCACATAACCCTGGATTGGAGATTTCCTGAATTGGGGAAGAACACAATTGTTGTTTCTTTGTTTATTTGATGAACCTCCTTGTCATTCATTTGACTTGTTATTGAAATTGGAAGTGTCTTATTGGGTGACTCTGAATTCTGACACAAAAACAGATTTGAGGAGATTCTAAACCAGAATTACAGTTGATTTACTGAAACAGAAAAAAACAGGGTTAGTAAGCCAATATTGACCAAATTTACAATCTCTTATCTAAGAACTTAAATTAAAAAAAAGAGTGTTCGTTTACTAAAATTGATGTTAAATGTTGTATATTGTCTTGTACATTGTTCATTAAATTGCCATTTTTTTGTTCAATTAAATTTGACTCTTTGGTTTCCTCTACTCATTTTACCCCTCATAAAACCTAGAATTAGTCAAGTAGTTTTCCCTCCCTCTGCCTAACAGCATGGGTGCTACACCTAACAGGTGCTTCCTCTTTCATTTTGAAGCTTTCCCAGTAGGCGGGGTCTTCATCTGTTAGGGGTGAGGCAGACGCGACGAGGTCGGAAAATGTCAGAAGTGTAAAAGTGGTAGGTGAGGGAAGAGACGCGGTAGGATTCTATGAGAAGGAAAAAAAAAAATATATATATATTTTGAAAAAAGAAAAAAACATAGCACCGACCTGAAAGCATTTTTCAATATTAAAGGGAGACTGTGTACCTTTTGACCACTAGATGTCTCTGTATTGTACAGTGCAACCGAAAATGAGTGCTGCAAAGCACATGGAAGAATACAAACTATGGGATCTCAAAGTGAACAAACCATACAATTTTTCCCCCAATTTATTTTGCCCAGCCTTTCACAAGGTTTTAGTTTTTTTGGGGTTGCCTGTAGCAGCAAGATGGAAGATAAAATACTTTTTAAAAAATGCCATATTTGTATGATAGTTCACATATTTTTCTTATTATTCAAATCAATACCGTTTTTTAAAATGAATTGACTTGTTTTTACCACTAGGAGGCTCCAAATAATACACAATGTCCCTTTAAGAAATAGGTGATGAATAGCACTTACTGTAGAAAGTCCCAATGCTACAGCAACATGATGATTGGTGTCAAGTAAACTCTCCTGCATGCAGACAAATACCATAACATGAAGACAACATTCTAAAAAGATTTCAGATGACAAAAAAAATATTGTTAATAGCATTTTCCCTAAAAAAAAAAGTGAAGTTTATTTTGTGTTTAATATTAGACATCTGTAAAGTGGATAGGATGCCAGTTCATTATTTCGACAATTATACCTGTTAGTTATTCTGACTATTACGCACTGTTTAAATCACGGGTCACCAACCTTTTTCAAAGCTACATTTTTTTTTACTGATTAGCACGAAGGGATACAATTATGATATTCATTTCTAAAATAAAAACTAATTACTATGTTGTTACTATGTTATTACCAGGTTGTAATTATTAAAGGTTAAGTCAACCACTAAATGATCATGTCAGGTAGAAATCCAATTCACAGGGAAAATTGCAATGACCCATCACTAGTGAGCTATTTTCAGAACCTGTATGCAAGCTACTTAGGTGCTCTTATGGGGCTACCTGGTACCTGTGGGCACCACGTTGGAAACCCTTAGTTCACATCATTGTGGCTATCGACCAATAATGTTGCTTTTCTTTGGTTTCCAGACCCTTTAGGGCAGGGGTGTCAAACTCATTTTAACTCGGGGGCCACACAATAGAACAAACATTCTGTCGGGGGCCGGACTATTAGATTAAAGAGAAAGAAAAAGAGAAAAAGAAATAAGAGAAAGAGGGAGGGAAAAGGAGAAAGGGCGGGACAAAGAAAGAGGGAGAGAGCGTGAGAAACAAAAGATAAAAATTCGTGAGAGAGGGGGAAAAGAAAGGGAGAGGAAGAAAGAAATCCAAAGAGAAATAGAAAGACAAAAGAAGGGAAAAGAGAAAAGAAAGTGCGAAGGGTATGAAGAGAGAAAGAGAGAGAAAAAAAAAGGAAGTTAGAGCAAAAGAGGTTAAAAGACAGAGAGATAAAGAGATAAAGAGCAACAAAGGAAGAGAAAAAATGACAGAGACTGAGTGGGCGAAGAGGGGTGGAAAAGAAAGAGAGAGAGAGTGCAGTGTCTTTGTGAGAGGCACCTGGCTTTGGCAACATGAAGCTTGTTTTTCTCTTGCGCTTCTCTGAGTGTTGTCTCGCGGGCCGGATTCTATCCCTTAGCGGGCCTGATCTGGCCCGCGGGGCGCCTGTTTGACACCTGTGCTTTAGGCTGAATCTGCTTTTGTAATCTAGGACAGTGGTCGGTAACCCCTGGGGTGCAGGCCGCACATATAGATAAAATAAAGCCTTCGATTTCACTTATACTGAATTTATTTGGGTCTACGCACGTTTTTTTGCAAGTTCAGAAACCTTTGATGTCTTCTCTCCCCAATTTGAGTGTTTACTAAACTATAAAGTCAAACTGAAAAAGGGGACACTAACATTATCAAACAGCCTGAGGAAGCGGCTGCTCCCACGTGTGAAAACCTCGACAGTGAAACTGCATTAGGCGCCGGGTACCTCTCGAGGGAACATGCCGAAAGGGCCGCGCTGCAATTTTTAGACCGCTCTTAACCTTTCAGCGGTCACCTGCAAATTGTTCGGCCGGTATGTCGTGCATGTAGGCGAAGCGAGGGTGGATGGAGGAAAACTTCAAAAGGAGGTGAGGGCAGGTGAGGAAGAACAGAGGAATATAAAAAGAAGAACTGTGAACCCTAATCAAAATTGACATTTGCTATGCTATGATGGAGTATCTTTCAACCCCTCAGAGCCTGTTCTCCATCTCAGCTGTGTGAGACCACCTGGGATTTGCACAGCGCACACTTCCATTAGGAAAGTTGCTGGGGTGGAGGTGTTATGTCCGCTAACAGTTCCAGGGTTGCCCAACCTGGGTCATTTAGTACTGGGCCATACAGAAAGAAAAATAAGTCATTTTATTATTTTGCCCATTATTGTTAGGATCCGGTACACCTCCTTCCACCAACTGGGTGCGTCCAATAACCACTCACCTGTCCCTAAAATATCCTGACCCTGTAAAATGAAATTTAGGAAACACACATCGTCGAGTCATTTTCATTTCCACTGTCATTGTTACATCAGATTTGTTTTTTGTTTCCTGGTCCGGTTTGGACATTTTGTTCATTCGTAGCGCCCACTTATTTTTGTGTCCTCGTATTTTCATTTCTGGTTTGGTCTTTGTTTCTGGTTTGGATATTGTCAGGTTTGATTTTGTTAGGACATGTAATTTGTTTTCCAACATCTTGCTCGTTTGTTACCTCGTTAGGGTTTTTTTCTAATAAATAGTATTCCCATTATGAGCAACCTCGCCTCAGTTCCTGGTTCCCCCCATATGGGTCCACCCACCAAACAGATGTAGCAATGACAGTGAAAAACGAAATGACTCGAGGACGTGTGCTGTCCAAAATGTCATTATAAAGGCTCAGGATAATTAGAGACACAGTGTTCATTTTACCTCTGAAAAGTGATGGGTCCCGGGGACTCGCATGCTCAAAAATCTATGGGTCCCAACAGAGATCTATGGGTCCCCAAAATTTTGTGTTATCGAGGTTGAAATTGTAAATCGGTGACAAATATAATAAAAATCTATATAATCATCACAGTATATTGGTAATACAAATCAGTTATCACTTCAAGATTTTACAGTTCACAACAATATTGTACATTATACAAATACTATTGCTGAAATAATTATATTAATCCATATTTTCATTTAGTTTTAATCATCAGTTAATTGGTAATACAAAGCAGTTATCACTTGTAATGCCTTCTCAAGGTCCAATCCATTATCATCCTCCTCATAGCGTAACCAGGAATATAATTTAGTCCATTTTGGCAGAAAAGTCCTTTTCTTGCTAGGAGTATTCTTTTGTCGAATTGTTAGCTTGAACACACGTGTTTTCCTTACCTCCGCGATTTTTCAAAGAATTTCCATACATTTCAACCTCCACGGCTCCATGCCCTTACAAAAAGTTGCATTTTCCCTTACAAAATAATCTTACATCATATTTTTTTTTCAAACGTGTTTATTTATGTAGTTTAACATGTGATATTGTACATGTGTTTCGTTATATCATTTATATTGTTAATAAACCTTTTGTTGTGAGATACTGAGTTCTTGACATGAAGGAGGTTTATTATAAAAAAGGTTCAAAAATTAAGTAGCTTGGACGTTCACCGAATAAGGAAAAAATACATGCAAATATAATTAAGTAGAATAATACATTTTTTAATTCAAATTATTAATTCATTTTCTGCATCAAATTATTGTTGGTAATATACTGATTAAAGCAGACCTGGGCACTCCGGTCCTGGAGGGCCATACGTCCTGCCAGATTTTGAAGTTTGCTCTTCTTTAACTCAGGTGATACAAATCATAACCTCGTTAGCAAGCTAGCAAGTGCTCGTTAACGATACTGGTGATTGGAATCACCTGTATTGGATCAGAGAAACCTCAAAAATCATGCAGAACATACGGCCCTCCAGGACCGGAGTGCCCAGGTCTGGATTAAAGGGATAACCACAAACCTGTCTTTTTTTTCATTTCCTCCTTTTATACTTCCTTTTTTTCTTAACTTCTTTATACAATTCGTAATATCAATCATCAAAGCAAGTGAGCCATTTGAGAGCCGTCTCTCTTTGATGAGTTGAGCTAAAAAAGACGGTTCTCTAAAAAAAAGACGGACTTCCTTTCAATACACAACTCGAACCCGTTTGACTTGATTGATTTGCCGTTTCATGATAGTCTGACACTGAAGAAATTACCAATTTTGTGTTGATTTTCACCTTTCCTCGACGACAACCACCACAACAATGAGGTAATCTCGAAGCAACAAGATCTCGTTTGCAGAGGTCGGCGTCCAGACGAAAACTCGAACCGCGAGACAAAAACAACAATGGCGAATCTGCCTGACGAAACGTTTGGAGTGCAGTAAATCTTTGTCAAAAAAAAGTAATCGGGTAATAATGACAATTTTGTGTCAAAAAAGTTGGGTCCCGGGGACGCACATTGATTTGAGACTATGCGTCCCAAGCAAAAAATGATGCGTCTAGGACGCGGGCAAACGAGAACACTGGAGACAAGTGTGTGGTGATTGGACACACCTGTGCCAAGTTCCAAACCCGGTTAGCGCCCTCCTGTGGAAGGAGGCTTGTCAGACCCTAACATTTATTGTTTTATTGACAACGCTACATTCATACTGAACTAGAACCGCGGGTTTGAGGTGGTGTGTTTGAACTAAAATCAGTGTGGTTTAAACTGGCGGGAGCAGTTGCAACTCTTACGTTAGAAACGAGGATCCCCACCAACGGAAAGTACAGAAAATAATAATTAAAACGAAATTTTCGAGCATATAGTCTAGAGTCTATAGACAATCAGCGTGGAGAATAGTCAAATGCAGCCTACTACGTCACAGTAAACAAACTCGCCGCAGTGGAAAAGCCTTTGACGACAGAGCTCGAGGATGCATTGATACTTATGTCGAAAACACGGCACAGAGACCATATAACGCCAACCAGTGGGACTAACGCGAGTTAATATTGGGAGTTAATATCTAAAATGTTTATTACATTGTTTTGCGTTTTCAGGGATTTTCAGTTGTTCGACTTTAAATATGTTCAGTGTGTAAAATGCTAACTTTTCATGCAAGGGAAGGCAATTTTCAGCACACCGACTCTCAACCAATCAACAGCTGGTTCGCTCCGAGACGCCTTTCTTCTCTTGTGATTGGTCAATATGCATTTTTTTGGGGATTCTGTGTTGTTGACTTAAATTCTGTTGAGCATAAAGAAGGTTAAACCGTTTGTATTTCAATTTTTTTTGTAGAATTATAGCTATTCTAAATCTGTTCCCTGTGTTTTTAGTGATAGTGTGTTTATATGAAAATGTAAAGTTTACTCTTTTGGTTTTGTAATTTTCCCCCCTTTTGTTTCTTTCCCCCCCATTTTTTCGCATTTAATTTTTTGGCCTCACTTTATATTGTTTCCTGCTGATTGTGATTCTATTATATTGTGTACTGTTTATATTTGTTGCATTTGAAGTATAGGAGACATTTCTTTGCCGGTGAGGTGCAATTCATATTTTAGATCTATCACGCAACTACAGTATTTCTCTATTCAAATGACTCAAATACTGCTTAGAAAATTTTAAATTCTTTGACATACAACCTTTTAAATGTATAGAAAGTTACTTTTACGACAGAGTAATTCACTTACTGACTCAATAACTTTTTGTAAGAAGCAGTAAGTAACTATAACTAATTACTTCTTTAAAGTATGTGCCCAACACTCTTCACATGTGAACGCCATGATTACAATCCACCCAAGCAGGCATGTTAGCTTTATTTTCACACACTTAAAAAAAAATTCATTTGTTGTGTAGTCTATAGTCAGACTGCCAAGAAACATGTGGGTGGCAATAATTTCATGCATTTTCAAGCACTTCCGCCAAAATTAAAGCATTTTCCTGACCTTGAAAACACAGCGTCAAAATTCAAGAATTTTAAAGCATTTTAAGCACCCGTACAAACTCTGCATTACTATGCTGAAGTCTGATCTAAAATGTTCTTGAATTTATAAATTCAGTTGTTCTCTACTACTGCCCCTGTGGAACACACACACACATTTATTATATAAAACAATCATTTTTTTTTTTTTTTTAAATTTTAATCTTTTTATGTTTTTATCTTTTTAACTTCATCTTACTTTTCTAATCTTGTTGCACTTCTATATGAAAATAAAGGCCATCCTATTGTATTATATTCAAGTCTACCGTAAAGATGCTAACTTTGTTTTACAATACCACCATAACAATTCATATCTAATTCAACTGTCAAAAAGGCTTAAACAATGCAGTTGTTCTGTACTGTTTTATTTTCTGGATATTTGAGTCTCTCGTGTATTTTACTCAGCACAGTCTCTTCAAACACAAATAACTCACTTGAAAAATCCAGTGTTGCTCATGCTCTTCATCCAGGTGCATTCTGGTCTGGCAAAGCACGCCAGACCGCATGAGTGGTTCAGAGGACAAATGAAACTCCAGCCTTTGCAGGTTGAAGCCCAGCCCTGTGCCAATGGCCTTGATAAAACTCTCCTTCAAGGCCTGAAGCAGAAAAAAAGGTACCACGGTAAGGTCAAATAAAGCGACAAAGACGATTGCTATTATGCATGCCATCTATATGAAAATTCTTCTTAAATGCCTGCTCTACAAAACAAACACATATACATGCAAACCATTGTAAACCCTGTTTTATATTGAGGGTCTAATAATTAGATCAGGGATCCCCAAACTTTTCCTGTAGTGGCAACATAACTGTTCTAATCTCTGAAGAGGGGCCAGGGTCGTTAGTAACAGGAAAAAGTGTGACAATATCAGGAGTGCCTAAATGTAAAAATGTATTGTTTTCCAGAAAGCCACAATAAAATAAACCTTCTAGAGTCTTTTAAAGAAAACAAATACTAACACTGTGAAAAAAAAAATCTGAACAACTACATTCAGGCCCCGATGTTGTGGAATGCTCTTCCCCCTGAGATTCGATCTGCAACTTCAGTGGAACTGTTTAAATCTAGGCTTAAAACACACTTCTATTCCATAGCTTATGAATGACTTATATTTCCTGTTGATGATATCTGTGTATTAATTGTTATTACAACATTCATTCTAGCCTGGTCATCCTGGAAGAGAGATTTCCTCAAGGTTTCTTAATTTTCCTTATGTTGAGGTTTTTGAGTTTTTCCTTGCTCTCGTGTAGGTTTTAGATCAGGGGATGGTGTGATAATAGTCTGTGTTTTGCAATAATGTGTAGTCTGTGCAGCCCCTTTGAAATCCCTTGTGCTTAAGGACTATACAAATAAACATGACTTGACTTGAAAAAAGTCAATGGAACATAAACTTCCAGAAGTACCGTGCAGTCTTAATAGATCCAAGATCAGCTTAGTTGACAGAGTACTGGACCACCAGTGCTATAGATCAGTGTGTAACCACTGGGCCACACAGAAAGGTAAAAAAAGTTGTTGCACCTTTTTCTTCAGCCATCAATAAAATTAAAGCATTAAATAAAAACAAAGTTTAGGTGCTTGTTACACAGAGAATTTATAGTAATATACCACCATTGAGAAATGATTCATCCGACTTTTAATATCACTAACCCTAACCTCATTTGCACAGCATTAGATGCAAAGGGTATCTAACACGGATCGCGATGATGGGAGAACCGAACCCTAGTCACTAAGCCACTAGGATTGTAGATATCAAAGCAAACGGCATTAGGTTTTATCTCATCATCTCACTATTTTTACAAACCGTGCCACGTTATACAACGTTGTTCTGGCTAAAGGAAATGGGATCCCATAACGGTCAGTTATAGAATAACGATTTACCGATCATCATCATCGGCTCGCTACAGTTTAACTGTACGGGTCAGGTGTATCGACATTTTGTTCTGTGTGCATTGTTACAAAGACTGACAATAAAAGTAAATGATCTTATCTTATCTGCACTTTGAGAAAAAAAAAAGATCACACAAAGTGTTACAATGATTAAAAATAGTGTGATGATGAAGTATAATTTAATGCCTTCTCTCACGTCGTCGAAGATATATCTGGTGTATGATAACACGATTGATTCCGTTTTTTTAATCATTGTTATTGTTAACAAGACTTTTAGTTGGCTGGGCGGCAAGAATATTCTCAGACAATAAATCAGTCAGTGGTAAAGGAAAGGTTGCCGACAACTGGTAAAGATGATTTGTGAAAAAGCAGAATATTTTATCTCTTTATCACACAACTTTTTGTTATGGTACCAGATACGAATGTTATTTTCATTGTGCGTTTCACATGTTACAATGACAATGAATTCGTCACTTACAATGTTTAGTTAGAATGGAAACAATGTACACAAACTTAAAATGCTTATTTAGAAAGGAAACAAGTGAAAAATTAAATGTCATTGTAACATGTGAAATGCTCAACGAAATAAAAATTTGTCTGAGGTACTAACTGAGGATAGTGCAATGATGAGATAAGACCAATGCTTCTACATATGTCATCCATATTACTGGTTGTACAGTAGTAAGAGTTCGGCGCTCTAATCCCCGCAACCCGGGGCCAAATCCTGTTACATCCAAAAACAAGCGCCCATACTATAAGTGCTTTAAATGGTAAGATAATGCAGTTTGGGGACCACTGGATTAGAAGAATGAATTAAGTTTAAAATACAATCAGCTTAATTGTCAATGTGCCACAAATGAATTACAGGCGTAATTTCCATGGCATCCACTGAGCTGACATGAGTCAAAAATGTGATGACGACATCAGGGCTTGACGTCTCCATGCCACCCTCGAAATTTCACAGCTTGGCTTGCTCTTCCATCCATGTGTGTGCATGTGTGTGTAGGTGTGTGTCAGTGGATTTGTGTGTGTGTGTGTGAGCATGCGAACAAGGGAGAGTTGGGAGTGCAGAGTGGCACCATTATGGTTTTTTTCTCACAAACACACACGCTTGACACCCCCTGCAGGACCAGGCAGCGAGCGTTTCAAATAAATGACAAGGTTGTGTGGTCGCCATGGTTACCCAATGGCGGTAGAACATGGCGAGCTGCTGCTGTTCGTTGCCGGCCGCTCGGATGACGCTCCACTCGTATGGCGTGAACTGACGTTTCATGATGCGGAAGAACTCAGGCACCGTGCTGCTACCTGAACGCCGGAAAATAATTGGGGCGAGGGGTTGTGGAAGATGTATATAAAGTGAGATCCAATTTGTATAAGACAAGCAGAATGAGCCGGCATGTCCGGCGGGCCAAAAGAAGATTTGATTTGGCTGCATAGAGTGGTCGGTGGTCAGAGCTGCAGTATTGAATTTGGTCGCCAGAGGGCATCAGAGACCCCACAGAAGCAGAATTTATCTATTTTGTTGGTAGTTATTGGGAGTGCCTTGACATGAAACCTAGCTAAAGACTGATGCAGTGGCCTAAGGTACAACTATGTAAATTTTCCTGAAAATCGGTTCAGCCGTTTTGGAGCATACAAAAACGCACATACATAAATCAAGATTTTTAAAGTAGTTTAGTTGTTTCGATTAAATTTAGATTAGATAGTTTAGATGAGAGGAGTAGTGATAGAAATTCCGGTTCTTTTTCGAGAACTGTCTTTTTCATTATCGGCTCACTAAAAATAGCTCTTTCGGCTCCCAAATTGCTCTTTAGATTGTTTTTGTTACTATAATCCAAATATTACCATTAATTAAGTAACACAATGCACAAAAGTACTTTGAAAATGGTGGAGACAAAATGATAAAAAAAAGAAACAAAAGAAGAGAAAACAATAAAAGAAAAAAGGAAAATAAATAAAAAGGAAAAAACGAAAATGCGAGGAAAAAACAAGAAAAATATTTAAGTAACAATAGAAGAAACACATAAAAGGGAAAAAAAGAAAAAAGCACGAAAAAGCAAGACAAAAGAAGTAAAAAGCTAGAGAGAGAAATAAAAGAAAAAAGGAAAGAAGAGCAAAAAAAGACAAAAAGACAAAGCAAAAAAAAGGAAGAAAAAAAAGGAAAAAAAAAAGAGAGAAAAAAAAAAAAGAATTTTGTTAGGCTTCCTTAGTCACTATATTACCAATAGTAATGTAAAATGCAGAAAATAAAATAACTTTTTGGTGCAACAACAAACTATGAAAACCAAAAATATATCTAAAAAAATACTCATCATAAACTACTTGAGAAACAAAGGAAACATAAATTAAAATATTTGCCAATCCACAAAAAGATATCATTCAAAACCATTTCAACCATTTAATATTCAAAATCATTCAAAGTCAACGTCACAGAATCCATTTAATAAAATGCATCTTGATCGATCACGAGAAAAAAAAGCGTCTTGATTGGCTAATTATTTGTGGGGACTCTGCCCATAGAGCCGTTTCGTTCGCAAACGACACAACACTAGAGCTATGAAGGAAACAATGCTGCAGTCTCATTGAAGACCTCTCACAAGCAGATCCCCCCAAGAGCAGATTTCTTTATAGTACCACAGCGACATACAGTGTCCAACTTTGAAGACACAACGGAATTTGAGCTTGTACAAGAGCGACATCCAGCGGCCAACTTTGAGAACACAAACGGAGGGGCATGTGCAATCAGGATTCGATATAAATACAATCGTTGTGAAAGGTGCAGTGCTGGGAAAGTTACTTTAAAAACGTAATCCGATACAGTTACTAATCACCCAATACTGTTTGAATTACATGGGGTGTTCAGGGTTGACTTTTTGTCACCTCTCTCGTTCCCTCTTGTATCAGTAATTGAAATTATGACAGATACAATTCATCGATGATTGCATTATGTACAATAAATTATCGACTATAACCTGGGACTGTTGTTACAAGCAACACTGGGGCTTATGCAATGATGCGGCTGATTTATGAATTTTTTCTAACGGCCGCCAGGGGCGCCCGAGCATAAAAATAAGGGTGAGAGAGGTGGAATTTATAAGTCGAGGAAGACGCATGTTTAAAGTAACTTCCCACTTTGTGCATGAATAAAACTAGCACGAACAGAACCTCATCAATGAAAAAGTGTCAATGAAAAGGGGAGGGCTAACTACCATGTTGGGAATAATTTTACGAGTCTGATTACAGATTGCAGGAAGCAACATCCAACGAAGCAGAAATGTTTTAAGCAAATTCCAATTCACCTGTCAGCATTATCGTGTGTTTTGGAGTAAATAGTAAATATGCGGTTGGATTCTATGCATTGTCCTTGATGTAACAAGGCAATTTTCGCTGACATACAAATAAGTAGAAGACGGCCAGGGGATGCAATGGTACGTTACGCTGGCTTTATAGCATTTGGGTATCTTGTTTCTCTCATTAGTATATTTTAAAATGGTCTTGAATCGCGAGAGTTTAAGCTTTCCAATGATATGTGGCATGACGTATTTTAGTGACTGGTGACATCGTACAGACACTTATTTGTTTAGCAAAAGTTAAGGGGCTAAGGTACAATACTGTATATTCTTTCTGTGTACCATCATCCTTAGTAAATACCTCATGTTTCAATGTAGGCACATGCGGCTTTTGTATGTACAAAATTTACTGGGTGCGGCCCATAATCCGGTGTGTTCTATAGTCCGGAATTTACGGTATATGTAAATGTAAGACACATGTAAATGAGTCTATGAAGTGAGTGAACGGATGATTGGGAGGATGCTGTGGAAGAGCGCACAAGCTCCCGGACATTCAATTGCATTGATTTCATTTAATGTTATTTCCTTTCTTCATACTTTTTTGTTGATGTTGTCTCGTTAGTTGCACCTGACTTACATGGCACTTTTCTGTTAATTTTGGAACGTTTTTGCTCATATAGTCATGTTTTGTAGTCAAGCACCTTGGGCAGCTTCGCGGGCGGAGCGGTAGTGGGGTGCTTTGGTCTCCTGAGTTGGCTGCTTGTGCGTGGAATGAATGAGACGGCAAAAGGAGAGTGGCGCGATCGGACACGGTGAATTTACAACTCCTAGCAAAAAGTATGGGATGATCAGTCTTGGGCGAGTACTCACTTCGACATTGTATTCTGTAGAACAAACTCAAATAAAAAGCATTAAATAATAATAACCTTCCATGATTGATTGTCCTTAGCCCACTGCAGTCTTGTTCTTTTCTGATTAAGCGGCAACGATGGTTTCCTTTTAGCTTTCCTATATGAAAATCCCATTTCCCTTAGGCGATTTTGTACAGTTCTGTCATTGACTCAGACTTCCTCCCATTTCCTCTTCATTTGTCTTTTTCTGCATTTTCTGTTTTCAAGACATTTGAACTTTAGCTGTTTGTCTTGACCCCTACATGTCTCACTTGGCCTACCAGTACGTTCGGCTTTAACAATCTTCCCATGCTGTTTGTACTTGTCTAAATCTTCGACACAACGGTCCACATCTTTGGCAACCACACAAGTAGAGTTACCTTCTTCAAGAAGTTTGACAATCCCGTCTTTGGTCTCAAGAGACATCTTTCTTGTTGTAGCGATGATTCTTGGCAATCCACTTAATTCAGGAGCCCTCCAAGGTGTGATAACTGCACTGTTTTTAATTGCTGACTAACGAGCAGACTTAATCTCAGCCAGGTGCCCAATTAAGGAAAAGAAATTTACTGGATGTGTCCTTATTTTCAACTCAAAATGCACTAATTCCATATTTCTTTCCTCAGAGTTGAGTGATTCTAGATTTATTTCCCTGCACTTGATCAATAAAAGTAACATATACTGACCATTGCAATGTTTTTTCTTAATTCATTTTAGTGTTTCTGAATGTCAAAATGTTACACTTTGGAATGACCTTACAATTGTTTCATGTTTGTGATCTGAGTCTTACTACAGAATAAAATGTCTGAGTGAGGGCTTGCCCAAGACTGGTGATTCCATACTTTTTGCCAGGGGTTGTAAACAAAGCCAATGCGAACAAAGAAAAAAACAAAACGTTAAAATGGACTTCTATAATGCCACCTGTAGTGTGCAACATAAAAATGCTTTTATATGAAATTGTAATCCTTCAAAATAATCTATTTTTAATTTTTTACAAAATATACATGTAATTTGATTATGTATTCTGATGCGTAACGCACATATTTCGTTACTCCGAAAAGCCAGAAAATAAACAATAAAAACGATTTTGACCCTAACTCAAATTTGACGGCTGGTTTTATCACTTGCCGGGCATGGATGTCTTCATGATGTCAACCCCAACTTGCATCCCCTTTTCAGCAGCAAGCACCGCATAGTCCCCCTGGTGGGAGATGTTGAAGCTCCATGTGTGATATTCCGGGCTGGCCTACACAAATGCAAAAAAATAATAACGGTTTTCTGTTATAATAGGTACCTTCAATGACTATAATCATCCATTCCATCCACCCATTATCTGCACTGCTTATCCTCAGTATGGTCGCGGGGGCGCTGGAGCCTATCCCAGCTATCTTCAGGCAGTGGGCAGGGGACACCCCGAACTGGTTGCCAGCCAGTCGCAGGGGCACGACTATAATCAGGACATTACATAAAGATATACAGGAGCATAGCATTTGCTATTTTTTATTGACTTAATAAATAAAAACTAGAGGATAAAAATAAACTGTTTGAAAATAAATCAAAGCATCTAATGCAACAGATTTTGGAGACGTCTTGACTTCATAGATGGTTGTTGTTATAGATTAAATGATAAACAGTCAGGATGTTTACGGTAATACGTTACATTCAATCTTGGTGACGTAAGCACACCCAGAAAAAGGAAATAATAGGGAATTGAGGAGAGGATTTGATTACTGTTGGGTAAGTGACTGATTCATGGCATATGTTCTAAAAGACACAAATTCTGGTTATGATGAACAGCATTTAAAAAAGAAAATAGTACATTAAGTGAAATGCGATTAGAACAATTTTTGTAGGCACTACAGCATAAGCAAATATTAGCACGATTTGATAGTATTTCGTACAGTTTTTTGCAAAAATATTTTAATGCGGGGCGACAAAGCGGCAGAGTGGTGGCGCTGTCTCTGGCCCGATTCTGAGGTCATGGGTTCAAATCCAGCTACCAGCCTTCCTGTGAAATTGCACTTATATCTTAAGCCATTCTCCAAGCACTGCATTCTAAATAAGTTCACCAATTTATCCTGACATTCATTTATCTAATTGTTCTCTTATTTTCTTACTTGTTTATCCTGTTTATCTTGGACTGCTACATCAAATTTCATTACAAACAATTCTCACTACGCTGTTATCAATGACATTAAAGACTATTCAACTATATTCGGTTCAATTCTAATACAACTTTTATTTTCCTAACTTAAACGGACAGTTTGTAATATTTAGTGCCTCGTCGTGGTACAAAATCCTTTTATTTAAAAAAACATTGATTTAAAAACTAGGCAAAAATACATGAACTATCAAACCAATGTTATCGATCTATCTATCTACCTTGGTCATATCCCTCAAGAGGGGTGACCCACAGCAAGACAAACACATACAATAATAAAAAAAATAAAAGGGAAAAAAAAAGCAAAAAACACACACAACATTTTTTGGACCATGGCCAACCCAAATGCCCAAACAAGTTAGGCACCTCAGCACCTAAGTTGGTCGTGCTTTCGTCCCTCCAGATGAACAAACCAATGTTAACATTTATAAAAATAAAAAAAATCATAGGCCTAGAAACCCGTATTTGTTTTACATAGTGGAATCCATACCTAAGTAGCCATGTTTATCTGCCGTCTTGCTGCTTGCTGGGGCACTGGTTTTCGTTCGCTTTAGACAACAGTGGTCAGATTTTACACACTGGAGATTTAAGTTAAAATGATTTTATTTTGGTAAACGTCATTTTCTTTGGCCTTAGTTGGTTTACAAAATTGTGTAAATCATGCAATATTTTGCAAGTGCGCACATATATTAAGCCTCTGTGATTTCTGGTGCTGAATTTGGACATTTTGATATAAACCTTGTGAGCGATAATATAGCTTTTTTAAAATTATTATTATTCAGCCAGTATCAACCATCAACATGATATCTACCGGAAATCATTTTGTCACGCGAAGGTATCGACGTGACTCGTCGCTTTCGATCGGCGCCGGGTTTTTAGACCCAACTGCTGTGTTGGGAGTCATTAGGTGACCAAACCCCCCAATTCCAACCCTTAATGCCGAGCGCCAAGCAGGGAGGCAATGGGTACCAATGTTGTAAGTCTTAGGTATGACTCGGCCGAGGCTTGATCCAGCGACCTCCCAGTCTTGGAGCGGGCGCCCTACCATCTACGCTACCGAGCTGGACCTAGGCTACCGAGCTGGACCTAGGCTACCGAGCTGGATCAGCTGTTAAATGCTAAAGCAAACCAGTAGAACTACATCTTGCAAAACCAGGAAAATATCTTGAGAAATTTAACATTAAGTGAAAATTAAGTAATAGTCATTGAAAAGACAAGAAAAAGAAGTCCTGGCAACAATATATGACATAAATAATTCAACCAAAATAAAAAGCCCCAAAAAATAAAGGACAAAACCCTAAGTACTATAGTTAGTATTTACACCTAGTTATACGTATTTAATAAAATCCCCAAAGAATAAAACATTCAGTTGCATGGTCCTTAATCACAGAGAGTCTCAAGGGGCTGAACGGGAGACATTATGAAAAATGAATAAAAATAAAATTGTATATATATATATATATATATATATATATATATATATATATATGAAGTAGTTATATTTATTCATTGTTTAAGTTCTTTCCATTTAATGTCACCATTTTTGGATTTTCTTTTTCAAAATGGAGGCACGGCTTATATAGGAACCACCACCTGAAAATGAATGGGGCAAACTGAATTGACGATAAACCTGTTTTGAATGTTGGTCTTTTTTATTTATAAACTGATGTTTGCAATACACCATGCATGGACAGTGACCCAGGTATGGAGATTTTTGAGCAGTGAGAAGCACAGAGACAAAATGGATATGGAGTGTCTCGCCAAAGTGTTTGTTTGCAAGTTCTCAGTATTGTACAAGCCAAGATAATTCCACTGGTCAGTTTACATGTTTCCTTCTATTTTTTTTGATTATGTGGCTATTTTAAAGCAGTTTAAGGCGGTTTGCTTCTGTGTGAGTAAATACAGTAATTTTTAACTAGATCGTTACTTTTGGAGTAACGCTCTACTTTTTGGAGTCGGTAATTCAGGTGTTTAACTGAGTTACTTTTTAGATGACGTAACAAGTAACTGTCTGTTACCTATTACTATTTTTAGCAGTGTGCCCATCACCCCTAGCCTAAACAATAATTAGAGCTAGTATTAGCAATGTAACAGAGAGTCACGCCTTCTAGTCATCTGTTTTTGCTTATTGCATGGCATTTTTCTTTTCATAATAGAGGATTACCTTTCTATTTGTTTTTATTTAAAAGAAGCAGCGCATAGACTTCAATTATAATTGAGGTAAGACAATACTGTAATAGGTTTCTTTCGAAACTTCAGTTTCTATATCGCTTTCTTGCTATGTCAAACAAGTGATGAATAAGATGTAGGTTCATTTATTTGTAAATCTGACTGTGCTTTACCAGACACTAACCTCACTGCAAGGCACTGAGTATTTCTGCTACGGGTCACAACAAATGTGCACAATCCGTCCATAAATACATTAGCCTTATAGTATTCACCAACTTGAAGCGGTGAAGCCAAGTAAGGCTTCCCCTTTGAAGACCGTTTCAGGCAGATCTTTTGCCAGGGAATTAGCATCTTGTCACAGACGAATCTCCTCAAGAGCAACCTGCCAGCCTGACACAAAAATGCATTTATTGCACACGTATTGAAAAGGAGTCATTTTGATTAGTTGAGCACATGCTAACCATGGCTGATTTGGCATCTTTGGTGAACACAAACTTCCCAATTCGGTCTTTTTCCTCCGGCTGAATACAGCGAGCAGCAAATAGCCAGTCAGCCCTGGTAGGACTCCACGACCCGCAGCGAAAAGCCCACCGAATACAGTCCATTTGCTCGTCAAACTCTGACATTTCTGGTTACTCGACCGAATCAAAAGTTGGAGGCTTCTTCGCGGTAGCATTACGTGCAACAGCTTTTCATGTGTTCAATACGAGTTCTTTTTACAGAGTCTTGATTAAATCCCGCTGCAAAACAAAAAAGTTTCGCTAGAATAACAAGTTCAATTAAAGAGGAATGCCATTTGTTTACATTTTAGCTTTGGCTCACACATGCCCAGAAGAGTCAGGCGCGTGCTGATTACGTCATAAGAAGTGGTGGGACGTTTGACCAATAGGACACATCGAAGCTTATCCCCAACATCAAGCTTGCTTAGAAGATAAGCGTAAATGTTATATTCTAAAACAAATAATAATCATCTACATTATATTCATTTAAAAATTACATGTTGCATACTATCAATTCAAAACATAGAAACAGATATGGGAACACAAGATATTAGAAATGTATTTTCCCAAAAGTCACCTAACGTACCGCCCTCATTTAATGTCCTCTTTTTGAATTGAAAAGTTTAAAAACCTTCAAAGAAAAAACACCTAAAACACGCAACATAGTCTGCCACTGATGCATTATTGTTTTTGTTTTTGCAGTGTAGAATCAAATGAGTCAAATGTTTTGTAACATAAATGATTTCTACCTACCCACTAAACATTGTCAGCGTATTAGCATTTTTTCTGTCTTAAGTATTATTTTCCTGCGTGATATATTGTATTATACTAAGTCCTTAACTTGATTTTAAGATTAAAACATAGGAAAAAAGCACATGTGTTATGGCTGAGGAAAATTATTTTTTAAAGTTTTTGTGATCTTAGTAAAGCATAATACGTAAAATGATAATTTTATGCCATCAGTTTTCCAATAATTTTTGATAATTTAAATTGTTGTTTTTGTCATTTTACCAGTGAAATAATTTAGGAAATAAGATAGAAAATTTCAAAAACGGTCCTTAAAACAGGAACAATTTTGGAACAATGGTGTGGGATTTTTTTTTGGTGTATTCTCTTAAACATTATTTTGGATGAGCATTAGTTTAAAATGACATAGTGTAACCAAGAACGAGTGCTATTAAGTACAAGGAAGAATATAAACTACAGAGACTAAAAGTGACGAAACTGCACCATTTGTCTTCTCATTTTTTGATTTTTGGGGGTACCCTTAGGAGCAAGACTACGGACAATCATGTCAGCTCGTGTTATGTAAAATAAATACACATTTCTTGACCAACGAGTTTTAAAAAAATGCCCATTTGTATGATAGTTTGTGTAATTTTGCATATTATTCAAATCAATATTGTTTCTCTCTAATGAATAAAGGTTTTTGTTACACATACGAGGCGCAAAATAATACACGATGTCCCTAAAAATAGTTAATGATTAAACATTTTAGTACATTTTTGGAGAATTCCTTAAGGAATAACCCTATGAGATATTTTTTTAAACTTCAATCATTCATTGCACTATCAACGACAGAGAGACTTTTTGACCCAAGTTAATGAACGAGAGTATCGAGAGTATCAGTACTGAACGAGACCGTGGATCAGATTGATACTGTTGTCTTGGGATAGATACTGTTTTCCCATTTTAACGACCACTATAATAATGTTTTTGTCACGGAGTGGAGTGGAAGGGGGCTGTCACGAGGCGTGGTGGAGTGGAAGGGGTGACCGGACCGGAACGGAGGCAGGAGGCAGGATGGGAGAACTCAATTGCGTAACGATCCAAAACTTTTATTCACCAAAATAAAAGTTGTCCAAAACTCTGGGACATGACAAAACAAACAGTTGTTTCTTCCAACTCAACTAAACAGGACAAGGCATAACAGAACGGACAATGTTTTAAACTAAAACAGGACAAGGCATAACAGACCGGGGAATGTGTGTATAATGAGCCAGCACCCGCAAAGCCCACAATCCAGCCTTAAATAGCAGACACGCGATTAGTTGAACTGCTTCAGCTGGTGCCCAGGGGGCGGGGCAGACCGGTCGCCAAGGCAACCATGACAGTTTTGAGTGTGTACTAAGATTATAAACACATTATAACTTTTAAATTTGATCCACTTGTGTTTACACTTTATTTGCCCGACTGACTTTATGTTTAAAATATTGTGAAATAGAAGGTATTTCAGTTGACATTGTTTTAGAGTATTTGTATTTTTCGTACATTTTTTGCTTTTTTTGGTTTGCCTCTTGACTTTTGTTGTGAAACTGTTGTAGTAGAAGTAATTTATCGTTTACTTTACTGTCATGATTACCAACTCGGATCACCTGGAGCAATCATGTGGCGCCTGGGTGGGCGCCTTCTGATTGGCTGGCACTTCTCTCTTAAGCGCCCTGCGTCCAGAGAGCAGTGTCAGAGCGTACATTTTGTAACTCTGTGTGTTTCTCCTGATATCCCGTTCATTTAGAACTCTGCCTACCCGATTCTGCCTGCCTCCGATCCGACCTGTTTCTGTCCCACACTTTGATCTCCTCTCCAGCCCCGGTAAACACGACCTGGCTGACTTCCGCACTACGATTCCGGACTCAATCCGAAGTTATCTCCCCGGCGCCGCTGCTGACGTCTGACGGCCATCACGTCTCCAGCAAGCCCTGAACGCTTCCTGAATAAAAGACTTAAACGAATGCTCTGGGGTCCACTGGTCTGTTCTGGTTTCCTGATACTTTACACTTTATTTGCACTATTGACTTTATTTCTAAAATATTGTGCAATCAAAGTGAAATGAAATGAAATGATCTGCATTTATATAGCGCTTTTCAAGTCAATGACTTCCCAAAGCGCTTTACATTGTGCTTCACATTTCCCAATAGCGGCTGTGATCTGTGCAGCCATGTAAGGCGCTAACCTGCTTATTGGGGGTATTGGGGTTTCAGTGTCTTACCCAAGGACACTTCGGCATGTAACACGGACAAGCCAGGATTCGAACTGGGATCCCTTAATCCTAAAACGATCGCTCTACCTCCTGAGCTACTGCCGCCCCCAAAGTTATATTAGTTGTCTTATTGAACTTTCTATAACGTATTTGTATCTATATTCTAGCTTTTTTTTGGTTTGACTCTGTTGACTTGTTCTGAAACATCATTGTAGGGCAAGTGTTTTTTTTTTTTTACTGTTTAAGGTTTTTACATTGCATTATTTACTCTACTTGCAGTTAGACTTAATTTTCAAAATATTGAGCAATGGAAGGTATGTTTGTCCTCTTGACTTTGTTGTATTTGCATTTTGGTTACATTGCTGCTTTTTTTCGGTTTGACTCTCTGAACTATAAGTCTGTTACAGTTGTCATAGAAATATTTATATTGATATCTAATGTTTTTAAGTTTGCATTGTGGTTATTTACTAAAAAATGTTATTTTTTTTAGGGAGCCAAAAGGTTATTCAATGATCAAGATATTTCCGAGCAAAAAGTATTGGATTGTTATCGATTGACACCACCCTGTATTTACTTGGATGGGATCAATATCAAAAATCCCATTCCGTCATGATTACTCATGCGAGGCATCTGAGTCTGCTCCTTTGGCGCCAACTGCCTCGGATGCTGATTGGCTGCCTGTCACTTTTTAAACCCCCCATCTTCCTGGCACCGGTTGTCAGTCTTTCTGCGAACCTCAGCTCACGCTCGACAAGCCGTTTGACCCTGACTCTCTCCTGTTCTGATTCCTGTCTGTTTCCCAGCTCCGACCCATTTTCTGAATTTGACTACAATTTTTGCTCCCCCTTCCCAGCCACAGATCTGTTTTTTCCCGCTCTTGACACTGCCTTCGCTCGCCACGGAAATACCACTTCTGCGTCTGAGCAACCTGCTCCCCGCAACCAGCGATCTAAGGATCGTGTGTACTATCCTTTCCCTTCTTCTAAATAAACTAAGAGAAACACATGCAAGTGGGTCCTGTCTTCGTTCTGGTCCTGACACAGTCTTGCTTACTTCTATCAGAAACAGTAAAATCAGGATGGGATAAACCTTTATTTTTCATTGTGAGTCAGAACAAAAAAACAATCTTCATTACAAAAAAGGTGAATTCTTTTATTTTTCAGTTTTGTCACTATTATTTCAGAAAGCAGAATTCGATGCTTGTGGATATATGAAATCAAATTTAACACACGTTTATTTCAAACTAGCAAGTAAACATTGTCCAATGCCTGGAGGGTGAATTTGGCTCGATGCATCCAATAATTATTTTGAAGGAGCATTTCCTTGCCACACTATCCGGGCAACCTCGATCTGGGAAAATATTTAATGAACACCAGTGGTGGACCATCAGGACCTGCAAGACCTTCTCTGCTGGTCTGAAAATATTTGAATCATGTGATGTTAATTATATTTTGTTCATCAACATTGCTTCGATGGATTAATTCCCCCTAGCAGATCATAGTTTGTGAAACTGGTGATTTTACTCAAAGACCTCTGGAGGGCATTCAGAGGCCAATTCGGAATCTTATTGGCTAAAGATTCCTCGAAGACAGATTTTACGGTACAAGGCCTTCAGTATTTTTTGTGAAGGCCTCTGGGTAGCTGAATGGCTGAAATGTGATTGGTTAAATGCTTCAATATGAAGGCACCCAATCTGAAGGCGCAACCAGGGAGAAGCAATAAAAGGAAACTGACAATAATAATTTGGAATTATTTGAGTATTGATGGACAAAATGTTATTAACATCACAAGAATCAGATATTTTTTAGGCCAGCATAGAAGGCCCTGCAGGCATTCACGGGCCAACACTGACTCTTCAGAACTTGCTGTGTTCAAAAATCAATGTAGCATCTGTGTGTATTTGTGTACATTTTGCTAGTGTAGAGGTGCCAGGTTTCTTTCAGTGTTAATTGTGTCACACAAAGACAGTGGCATATTAATATTGTCAAGTTATCAAAAAAAGTAGACAAAAGCCATATGGAATGGTGTATAATATGGCCTTTGAGAATCTGATTCACATTTTCTATAGGTCTCTGTAGACATTTAAATAGAGATTGATTTTATATAGCTATCTATTTACATATATAATATGTAGCTTTGTAAAAAAACAATTTGATTTTACTTACAAGTAGTGGCAATTCTACTCATTATTGCAATGATTTATTTCCTAAGATGTTTAAAAAAGACTGACATTTGCTACAAGTTATTTACAAGATTAAAAAAGCAAGCTATCTTGATATGAAGCCTTAATAACTCCTTAAATTCGTTTTTTGTTACCCTAGATTTAGACTACATGTTGATATGGTTGAGATATCAAAGCTTTCAAGTTATCAATAAATGATTTCCCACCCTAGCAACTACAAAGGGACACTTAGTTGTTTGCAAATGAGCAAAGATGACTTTTTATTTCGGGAATTTTAATGATTTGTTGCATACATATGACACACAAACAAAATAATTTACCGTTGGTCAATGCACACTGATCGAGAAATCTGTGGGGTGCACATTTCTGGGGGCAAGTGCTAACCCTAGACTAACTGACTAGTTGTTTGAGTGACAACTTGTTTGACTAATTGTTTTTAACTGACTGAATAGTTGACTGACTGACTGACTGACCGACTGACTGGTTGCTGGACTGGGTGCTTGACTGACTTTATTTTGACTGACTGAATAGTTATTTGACTGACTAGTTGTTTTTACCAACTAACTAGTTGTTTGACTGACTGACTAACGGACTAGTAGCTTGAATGACTGACTCATTACTTGATTGACTGACTGACTAGTTGCTTGAATGACCGGCTGACTGGTTACTTGACTGACTGACTGCCGTGCTCATGTCTTATTACAAATGTGAAAATTTAAGAACTTCAAAATTTCAATATAAAAATGTATATGGTTTTGCAACTTTTCTAGAAGGTTTTATGTAATTTTAGACACCAGTAAACTGTTGAATGATTCCCCCGAACTTTACGAATCGTTCCATTTTTTTCCCTAGGCAGGAAAGGGCCGGGTGCTCTACTGCACTGCTGCAACTGATTTACCACAGTGTTTTCTGTCTTGGCCATTCGGCTCTTAATGCATCACAGTTGCACTCTATATTTGAAGGCCACAAAAATCTAAATTTGTAGGCTCCGACTTGATGTAGACTCCTTTGGCCAAACTAGGACCGTGTTCTTTCGTTCAATATAACTGTTCCTTTAGCAATTTGCCTGATTAGGTATTGAAACAAGTGGTCGGAAAAGAATGACGATGTCAAGTTTTATACGATTTACCAAATTTGTTACTTTGCTCATTGGCAAACATGCTTCGGGTCCTGCTGCTGAGTCTAGTTTGCTCATTTAACATCTTTCCATGTTTAGTTTTTAGTTTCATCTCTGTACATGCAAGTAAATCTTTAATATTCTAATGCTGCTTAAAGTTCCCATTACCTAATTTAAATTTCTAGATATTTAAGCATTTGGTGAAAGACTACAGATTTGTCACAAGTTTATATGTACAAACTCTAATTCCATTAAAGTGGGGTCATGATGCAAAACAGAAATACAATATTAAGGACATGCAATGATTTGCAACCTAGAAGAAATCAAATGAATAGATAAACTTTTTTTGGGGGGATGTTCAAAGTGATGTATGTTAATGTTTCTGCGTTTTGGGGAAATACTCATTCTTTCCATGCCTATAGCATAAAATACAAGACTGGAAAAATATTTCAAAAAAACATATGTGTATTTTGCTTATTTCTGTTTTTATTATTGGACACCTGCAACAGAGATGGCATAGGATGCCATTTTGACTATAATATCTGACTGTTGTTGGTTATCTAACCATTGACCATCCATTGTTTACATCATTGTCACTATTGGCAAATAATGTTGCTGTTCTTTGAGTTCCAAACCCTTTAGAGCGGATAGGTTTTTTGTAACCTAGGAGATGTAATTAAAAAAAAAATGCTTAGGGGAGGGAAGAGGAGAGAACACTCTTGGACATTTGTATTGTGAGTTTTTTTGTACAGTCCTCTGCTGCTGTCCTTGTAAGTCCAAAATTCATTGATGTTTTCCTTCCTTATTTTGAGTACTTCCCAAACAATAAACTTATCCTTGAGAGACCAAAAATGATGGTCATCCGGCTCAAAGGACTAAAAATCATAAGAGAAGACATCAATTGATTTTGAAATTGCAAGGAGAACAAGTGCAAAAAATCCTCACGATACAAAATTCCAAATACAGTCTGAAAGCGCTTCCCTGAGCCCTCTCTCTTTTTTTTTAAATCTCCAAGGTTGTGAAAACAAAACAATAAAACAAATCCACCCTTAAGGGTGTGGATACAAAAGAATATTTTTGGCCGATAGTGACAATGACGTAGATGGTTCATAATAGTCAAAATAATGAAGAACATTGAGGAATAATTGTCAAAAAAACAAACTGGCCGGAAAACAGAAGAACACTACAATAAAATCCCTTACGATTCAAAATTCAAATTTGTTTTAACAGCCCTCCCCTGTTTTATTACATCTCTTAGGTTACAAAAATAAAGATTTCCCCTCAAGGGTGTGAAAATCAAAGAAAAGCAACATTATTGGACAATAGTAAATAATGTCATGCAATGGCCATAATAGCAAAAATAACATACTATCATCCTAAGCAATCCCCCATGCAGGTGCCCAATATTAAAAACAGAAACAAGCAGAATCAACATATGAAACAGGTTGATCTGAAACATGTTTGTTTCATAATCAGGCATAAAAAGAGCATCGGTAAAAGCTTCGGATTACAGGTAAAGATATGGTGACCACTTGCTAACCAATTTGACTAAGCACCTTATGAAGAACCTTTTACAACAAAGATATGTGAGAATTTAAGGGGATTTCATCCTTTATGGCCCACCAAATTATTAACAAATTCAGGCAATCTGGTCATCAACTGATAACTGATATTGAAAGCCTGTGAAGTTTAAACCGGCACTGCATTCAAATTGCCATTTGTGTGTTAAACCAATTCCCAAATAGTAAAAAAAAAACTTGGAAAAAAACCTAAACGATGTTCATCGCCACATCTCCGAAAAAGCAAAAAAAAGCAAACTAATATGTCTACAACACCCATGTGGACATATTTGAAGAACAAGCTGCAATTTTACATGTTATATTTTACATATGTACACTACTGTTCAAAGGTTTGGGGTACCCAGAAAATTTAGTGATTTCCATGAATAAGTTACACTTTTACTTATCAAATGAGTTGTCCAAAGTCTATGTTCTTTTGCCCTAATGAATCTCTTCCTTTTGTTTGGCAGTCTTAGATATATATGGCTATTTCTTTGTCACTCTCCCCTGAAGTCCAGGATCTCGGATTTTCCTGTTTACTGTGGGTGTTGACCCTGCTGTTTTGCCGGTACTATTTAACCAAACTGCTTGTTGAGGACCTGTAAGGTGTCTATTTCACAAACTAAAGTCTAATGTACTTATCTTCTTGCTGGATTGTGCAGCGAGACCCCCCACTTCTCTTTCTACTCTGTTTAGTGCCTATTTGTGCGGTTCTCTGAAGATAATAGACCACACCATTGAAGGAGATCGTCGATTATTGGCAATTTCTGTCATGGAATAGTCTCAATTTCTTAGAAGAAGAATAAACTGTCATGTTTCACATAAAAAAAAACCCTTTTCTTGGCCATTCTGAAAGGTTAATCACACACACAAATGTGATGCTCCAGATATTGGACCAGCTTAAACTAAGGTCAATGTCATAACTTCTCTAACCAGCAAAACTGTTTTCAACTGTTTTCAGGGTTTTTTCATTATTCTTTAGCCTTTTAAAAAAAACCCAACAAATACAATGTACTATTGGAAAACTGGAGTGCTGGTTGCTAGAAATGGGGCTTTATACAAATGTGAGGATAAAAACGGACTTTTGCAGCTAAAATAGTCATTTACAACATGAACGATGAATATTTGTTTCGTTAACTTCATTTTTGCTTAAAAGAGGAAGTGCTTTTCCTTTAAAAATTTGGACATTTCTATGCACCCCCAAACCTTTGAGCTGTAGTGTATATTATATGTCTGATATATATAATATAATGTTATACTTGTACTATTTAAGATTATTTCAAGAAACAATGGATCTTGTGTATTGTGGGCCAGAGGAAAAGTACCATCTGGATTATGATTAGCGTTTAAAAGCCAGCATCTGTGATATGATGGTGTGTTTGTGCCAAAGGCATGGAGACTTGCACAACAGTGAAGGCACCATTAATACCCAAAAGAATATATGGGTTCATAAAACCGCTTTTGGAGCCACATATTGTATGTTCAATTCTTATTTTAGAAAGACAAGCCCACGCCACATGTTGTACATAAAAACATGGCTTTATCTTAAAAGTGTGAGTGGAACAGTAGACTGCCTTGCCAGCAGTCCAGAACTGTTTTGTGTACCCAGGCTTTCAAGTTGTGCGAATAGTAGCAATTCAGTGTCTTACCAAACGCTTACTCTTGTTAAAAGTAAATTTTTATACAATACTGCGGAGAATACACACCTGATGTGGATTTGACGGAACATGATGCAGGCGTGATATTGAAAATGAGTGACTATCGTAAAGTCTGGACGACAGAGTGCAGCTGATTAAAAGCCGCATGCAAGGATTTAGAAACGAAACTCAAACTGCTCAACTCAATTTTGTCTGCACACCTGACGCAGTTTTCAGTTGCATCGCTTTCTGGTAGGCTCATAGGTATTCACACTGTTTTTGAATCATGTGACCATTCGGGATGGTAATTACAAAAACAAGCACATATTTACTACTGCGAAAACAGAAAACACGAATGAAAACTGCGTTGCGTGAAAAATAATCCATATATTTCTAGATGAAAACGCAGGGTCAACCATTCTGTGGAGAATAAAGCCTGATTGCAACACAGATGTGCCTTTTTGTGTTATTGTCATTGGTGGTTGCGGCGGTAACAGACCAAATTGTATTCGCTTGTCATTGTTCCTCGAAGATTAAAGGAAACTTCAGCAACCTGAAATTGGTGCCTACAATACAGCATCAAAAGTGTAGCGTTTTTGATCGATAACTTCCACTGCTGTTCAATTTAAACGTATAAATTGAGGACTTAATCTGTAGGTGAAAAAGATGAAATATTGTGAGTTGTTGCAAAAATCCAATAAAGTGTTGTCAAAAATAAGAGGTTTTGCTACTTTTATGTATTATCTGAATAATGTTGGCAAGAACAGGAACTATTTTCCCTTGAAGGGCATCATAAATGTTTTCAGAGGTCACCGCAGTATTTTGGATTTAGAGCATTGTGGAAAAGAGCAGCTTGCCATTTTTTTTGGTGCCACCACAAAATTAAAAAAAAGAATAAGTGTAGCAAAAATGTACTGGCTTGTAGTCCAGAATTTACAGTATTTTCCAACACCAAAAACAACCAACCAAAAAAAAAAACATCTACAGCATGTATCAGTTTGATCATTAGAAATTTTGTGTTTGCATTCTATTGAGTGCAAGATGATATAGTTTATAAAAGGGCGTATTGTGTGTGTTTGTATTTGCTTCAGTCCATCTTCATTGGAATTGGAGTTTGTACTCTAAAGCTTACGTAGGCCACGAATGCACAACTGTGGACCTTTTGTCCGTTTTGTTGTGTATGTTGCCCTGCTATGCAAGTCAAAAACTCATCATTATGCATGGAAAGTAACAAAGCTTATTCTTTTGTATTTGATTTTACATGGCAAAGTCCCCAAACACTTCAGGCTTACAGTTTTGTGGTCTTCTACGAGGATACACCTGGCACTTTTGCAGGCAAGATGACAATGTGTTCAACAGAAACGTTTGTAAGGCGTTATGGACAGATTATGTGTATTGGCCGAGGCTGTCCGATGAAGACAAAATGAGTGGGTTTGTTTTCTTCCGCATGATGGTTGTTACAGCTCGACGTTTAAGTATCAGTTAGTCTGAATGAAAACCGTTTGCTGCACCAACTGTTCTTCCGTGTCCCCTACTCAAGCTATTCAAGTAAAACAAGCCGGAGGCAGCGGGAAAAGATGTAAAAAGTGTCTGTGTCTGAGGGTAAAGTCATGTGGATCCTTCGAAGTGAATTTGCGTGTTGGTGTGTCATTAAGGCACAGAGGATCTTTTTTTGGTTTTCAGGGCAGTCCGGAGGAGATCACTGCAAGGCCGGGGTATCGGAGGGGGACGTGGCCAGCTTGCACGGCTTTAGGACAGTCTGGCGTTAGGACGCGGCCGTTCTCCCCCACGCTTCCTGTGATAGACAGACGGGCCTTGTTTCGCATGGCTTCAGAAAAAGACAGCTAAGATGAGGGAAAAAAGGAAAGAGGTCAGGCAAATGCTTCATCTGTTTTTTTATACCAGGGGTGGGCAAACATGTTGAGTCGTGGGTCTAATCGGGTTGCAAAATTGGGCAAGAGCGCTGTGCCAGTAGGAAAAAAATGGCTTATGTATTGATTTTTTGGGGTTGATTGCCTATACAGATTCTAGAATCCGATACCTCGGTAATACATTCGGAAAAAAGACAGCGTGAGCCGATCCAATTCTTATCCTCAGTATTTATATCAGGGGTGTCAAACTAATTTTAGCTTGGTGGTAACACAGTAGATAGGGAGAAAGAGAGAAAAGGAAAGAGAGAGAGAGAGAGAGAGAGAGAGAGAACAGAGAGAGACACAGAGAAAAAGTAAGAGAAAAAGGAAGAGAAAGACTGATGAATAGAAAGAGGGTGAGAAACTAGAGAGAAAAATAAAGAAGGAAACAGAAAAAGAGAAACTAAGAGAGAAAAGGAGAGAGAGCGAGAGAGCGAGAGACAGAGAGAGAGAGAGAGCGAGCAGGGCAAGAGAGCCAAAAAGAAAAGGAGAGAGACGGTGTCAGGGGTTTGTGCCTGCAGTCTTTCTTCTCTCCAAAAGATGACACCATTACCCCGTTTTCCATACCCTTTCACATTTTCTCTGTCCAGGTGTTTGCACCTCAACATTTTTCCTCACCCCAAAACCCCTTTCAGGTTTCCCTCGAGAGCCTCCCTGTCAAGATCCCTCAGCTATTCTGGTCCCACACCCCCTTCTCACCACAAGTTTAAATCCCCCCTAAGTGTGGTAAGACTGCGTTTGGTACTGAGGATAAGAGATGCACCAAAACAACACATTTTTTTATATAGTACTTTCTTTTAAACAACATAGCATATATATGTCAGCATTATATAATTGTTACCATTTTCGTTTGAAGGGCCTTATTAATACCACCGACGTTTGCCCACCCCTGCTTTGTGCATACATGTATGCATTTGGCGTTATCATGCATGTGTTTTTACAAATATTACTTGGGACACAAATATGCTCATAAGTATAAAATTTGGAAGGTGCAGTCACATCAAAATACTTTGGTTTTAACTTTTCCTGGCTTCATACTTTTTCTAGCGTTAGATGCAGTAGCTTTTTCTTATTAATGGAAATGAAACATTAATTGACCACAGATCAGGGCTGGACTGTAAAAATAACTATGGTATACTGGCATATCATTATTTTTATTTTAAGCAAGAACATAATACATCCCCCAATTGACCACTCCAGTCCTGTTACTAATAATTGATTATGGATTGAGCATTGTTCTTGATGTGAATGCAATTCCAAACCAGGAATAACAAAATAAGGCCATCACTGAATGACATGACAGAGTTGATCAAGACAAAAGGTAAAAACAGGCAACATCAATTTGTGCTGTAGACATCTGCATTTTTGAGTGATCATGCTGTATCAGGGGATGGGAGGAGGTTTTGGTGGGGTGCGGGTTTATGTGATTACAAAACGGTGCAGGTTTTTAGGATCTGCTACTCCACCTTCCCCCAGGGGGTGCTATCCGTGTATGGAACTTGGCACAGGTGTGTCCTATCACATCACACCTGTCCCTAATTATCCTGACCCTTCATAATGGCGTTTTGTTTCTGGTATCTTGTTTGGACAGTTTGTCACTAGTTTTGCGAACCCTTATTTGTTTTTAACTTTGTTCCTTACATCTCCTTTTTCAGTTTGGCCCATGTTTCAGATTGGAATCATGTCAGGTTGTTTGGATGTGATGTTTTATTTCTGACCCAATGTTTGTTTGCGACTTTGTTACTGGTTATGCTGTTAAATACCATCCTTGGTTCCTGAATCCCCTCATACGGATCCACCCCATAAATGCGTAACAGAATGACCCGACACTGTGTGCTGTCCGAAGGGTCAGGATATTCAGGGACACGTCTGTGGTGATTGGACATACTGAACATGAGCACAGTTACAAACGCGGTTGGCATCTCTGGGGAACGGTGGCGTACCAGATCCTAAAACGGGTAGTCATTTAGAAGTGATCATTTTTGGAAGGTAAGGATTAGAGAAAGAATAAGGGAAACAGGAAAAGTGGAATTTATAGAGAGGGAGTAATTGACTATACTGCTCAGAGTAGGGCCAGGGCCCTTCACATTGACAAGCTACTTTATGATTTTGCTGCTGTAAAACCCACATAAGGTAGCTGGTAAGTGCACTTATTTATTCAGATGTTTTTTTTTTGCTTCTTTTAATTGGGCTTTTAATGTCGTTAAGTAGCTTTGCCCTTGAAGTCTATGTTGATAAGTTTTCCTTCCCCGCCATTGCAATGCGAAACTCTCCAAGTTGTCATGGCCAGATTACAAAAAGCACCTCTTTGGCTCCTCTACAAGGATGCACAGTTCCAGTTAGATCGATTCAATTATCTATTGATATATATGAAATATCATTGAAACCAAACGAGTACATTGTACAACATTGGGTCGATAATATGATCTTTGGATCAATACTTTGCTCCTCGACCAATTTCCTAGAAAGCGTCGCTTCTTGAAGTAAATGGCACAGCCCTTCTCTCTCACTCACCAACCTTGGCACCCTAATTTTATGGGTGAGTGTGTGACTGTCAGGCACACTTTTAGCAACTCTCCCTCCATGGCCTGCTGCTGCATCCTACCTGCCAGGCAGAAGAGGGCCAAATGTATGCACACACCTTACCAGAAGCTATAATACGATTTCGGAAGTAGTATATTTCATAAAACGTAATATCTTGTTAAATAAAATGTATTTAAAAATGGCAGGTACAATTAAAAAGTATGCAGCTATTTGAATGGTTCCCATGAGCGCAATGAAAAATATAGTTTTTGTGGGGGCACACAAAAGAACACAGGATAAAAAGGGCACTTTTATTTGTCGTACATTTTTTAAAATGTGTTAAATGATCACATTAAGTATATGAAATTATTTAATTACCGTATTTTCCGCACTATAAGGCGCACCTAAAAGTCTTAATTTTTTTCAAAAGCTGACCATGCGCCTTATAATACAGTGCGCCTTATTTATGGATCAATATTAAATCGCAAACTCTTCAAACTAACTTGCAGCTGCCGACTAGATTTTCCCCCGAACGCCAAGTAGTCCGCGGTGTATGCTGGGATTTGTTTACCGGCATTTTATTGGCTAACCAATGTGTCAATCATCATTTGAATCGATCACTATTGGCTAGAGTTATTCGTAGGTCAAGGGGCGTATCATTTTTATCATTTACAGGCTGGCATTGGCTTAAACTGTAAAACAAAGCCTGCAATTGGCCGAAAAAGATGTGTCAATCATCAGTTGAATCGATCACTATTGGCTAAAGTTATTCGGAGGTCAAGGGGCGGATCCTTTTTATCATTTACAGGCTGGCATTGGCTGAAGCGGCAAAACAAAGCCTGCAATTGGCCGAAAAAGATGAATGCGTATAGCACGTGGTTTGACGGCATACAGAAAGCATTTTTCTACTATTCTGTATGTGTAAATATTTTATTCTCCTGGATTTACCACACTCACGGATATAAGAGGACATTGGCTGCACATTATTATGAACACAACGACTTCGGTGAGCTACTCCGGGTTTTATATTGTCCCTGTATCCTGTTTCAGACTGAACTCGATGTTTCTGTGATAAGCCGTGCAGATAATGGATGGAATGGAGTGTCTATTTTTAAATTAAACTCAATTCCAAGTGTTAATTGTCATATGCACAGTAAAGTTGCGAGCGAAAAAGAAAATAGAAACCAAGGAATGTTTGGCATTTCTTGAATCCCAAGACTTTAACCTTCCGAATGATATTTGGAACGATGCATTTGAGTGACATCGTACGGACACCGCATCCGCACAGGTCTACGACACGTATTTGCTTCTTTGCAAGATTTGGGAATGTTAAGGGGGTAATAAGTTTGACTGAATCATCTGACTGTTTTGTCGACGTTCCCATTGTAGCGCCTTATAACCCGGTGCGCCTTATCTATGGAAGATATAGGACCAAAAATCATTTTTGGGGGGTGCGCCCTATAACCCGGTGCGCCCTATAGTGCGGAAAATACGGTATTTAATCATTTTTATTTTTTTGTTTTTTATTTTTATGTTTTATATTGAAAAAGATTACCCGAATTAGAGAGTTTTACAGTTAAATTTTAGATCTCTTATAGAAAGTAGCAAACATTTTTATAAACCAGGGGCTATTTTTATTTGTGTATTTTTACATCCATGTGAGTGAAATTGTGTTGCCTTATAAACGGTACCGTTATTTCCATTAAGTAAATCAAAATCGGGGTTCATCTCCTCAAATGTTTTCTGGTTGATAAATGGTAGTCACCAAAACAGCTTTCGAAGTAGTGCATAGCTTTGGCAACATCTAGTGGACATATTTAAAACTGCAGGTCATTGTTTAACTCATTCTTTCGCTCAGATTTGTCTTGTAAGCAGGATTGAATCAGTCGGCGGGCCGGATCAGCCTGTCTTATATAAATGTTTATACTGTATTTTTTGAATGGGGGTAAAAACTATTGTATGATGTTGAAATACGTTAACATTACTGTGATGACAATGTCTGCTGAGGTTTTTTTTACAGTCTATTTGTGAGCAGTGTGAAGTCATTTTAATTGAGGATTGCTTTATATGGGCTTCCTTGGTGCGATTTTTATCGCATTAGTGCTGAAAGTGAGAAAATAACTGATGAAAGCTGGTGTCTGCACTGACGATAATTAAATTGTAGCTAGCAGCCTTTGCAGTTTAATGAGGGAATTTGTGTGAAAGAGGCAAGATCCGTCTAAAACTAAACGTGTTGTGTGAATTAATTACATAATTTCACAGTCAGGACTCGGAGGGTTCCAAACTTGACTTCGAGGACTTTGCATACTGTCATGGCATGTGTTAGAATTATGTAAAATGCCACTGCATATGAGTAAATATGTTTAAACACTTGAATCATAACACTAATTATTTGGCTTTAGTTAATACACTTCATGTTTCATGTTCATGATTAATTTCCTAAACAATGCATTTAAGTCAATCATTTACTTCTAGTTATGTATTTAAGTGAATCATTTTCTCCTTGCCAGACCACACATATTAATTGGTCAGCTTTTCCTGCCAGCCTTTGAATTCAACTTTACCTGGTAAAACTCCACTGCACTCAAGGACTGTTTTTTTTTTCATATCACATGAATGTCGCATGAAATACTGTCCCGTGATTGTCCTGACGCATTTTCTGATAAAAGTACCCTCTTGAATATTTTGTCTTTTTTTTGTTTTAGTAGTTTTCTTTAAGTTTTGTTTTATTGTTATAACAAATCTTGACAAAACAACTCTACATCAGCGGTTGTAAGTGTTTGAGGGAAAAGGTACACTTCCTACAGAAATAGAATCAAACATGCAGAGAAAAGTAGTTTTTACATATCTTAGGTTAATTTAATACACTAGTTGAATATTGTCTGCATGTGTTCTGTTTGACTTTGACATCCATGGCCCAAGTCATATTCCCTTGAGGTATAAGCAAGGCAGACTGAATAACTTCCAATAAACCCTATGAGTACTTACTATTTCAGAATTATGTCTCACCTACATTTTTTTTTGCTGGTTGGTTACAAGATATGATCAAGTTTGGTCACTTTCAACTAGATATTGTACCTTTCCCTCAGTCTGAAACTAAACCATGCACTTCCCATTGTCCAATTTTGATCTGCAAGAGACATTTTGCTTTTCAAATCACACCGGCATTTGTGTTTTAAGTGTGGGCGTCTCGATTCAAACATCAATATCATCTATACTGAGCGAAAACTTTAGAACGATGCTATTGTCTCAAGATTGATGCTGTTTTCCCATTTTAACGATCACTATAATAATGTTAGCGAGTGGTAAGTTTATACGTACATTAAAACTTTCAAATCTGATCCAATTGTGGTGACACTTTATTTGCACTACTGATTTTATTTTCCTTATATTGTGCGATTAAAGGGACATATTTTCCGGATTATTAGGCGCACCTGATTATAACACGAACCTTAAAAAATACCCTCTTGTGAAAGATTGTTTTCATATATAAGGTGCATTGACCTATAAGGCGCATGAGATTAAAAAGATAAAAATCGATTTTATATAACATAAATATTAGGGAATCTGGTTTCACAACTAAAATAAATTGATCCAGTCTCAAATTGTTACACTATGTCGTAGCGTTTTGTTATCATACAATGCCAAATTTATTTACTGTATTTCCAGCTCTAGAAAGGCACACTGTATTATAAGGCACACTTTTGAATCTTTGGAAAATTTGGGTATTTTTGAGTGTGCCTTATAGTCCAGAAAATGTTTTTTTAGTTGTTTTGTTGACATTGTTATGCACTATTAGTATTGTTGTTATTGTTGTATTGTGCTTTGATGACTTTTGTTCTGAAACAGTGTTTGTCATTGAAGTACATTCATTTTTATACTTTTTAAGGTTTTAAAGTTTTATTGTTTACACTAATTTGCACTTTGACTTTATTTTCAAAATGTTGTGCATCGGAAGGAATTGTATTTGTCATGTTAACTTTGTTATGTTTGTAGTTTGTGACTTTTTTGTTTCACTTTCACTTTTTGTTCTAAAACAGTTGTAATAAAAACATGTATATGTATATATTATTTACTGTTAAAAAATTCTTTGTTATCTAATAAAAATAGACACTTATAGGCAGTTAAAAACTAAATAAAGGGGCAAGGGGTTCAATTAATCAGTGATCATGAGGTCTGTATCGATTGATACAACTCTGTCTTTACTTTGATTGGATTGATACCAAAAATCCCAGTATCGCCCAGCCCTAGTTTGGATAGAATTGTGCATCCCTGCTTTGTTTGCTAAATCATTGGCCTTTATTGAGTAGAATGCAGTTGTCTAATCATGTTATTAGCAATGAGCATCACCATTAATGTCACGTCATCATCATTCCCCTCCTTTATTTGCAGCCAAAGATGGTGGAATCAAAGGGTTATGTCTATAGAAATGCACTATAAATGTCTTGCAAATACAGTAATCCCTCGTTTTTTTGCAGGGGGTGAGTTCAATAAAGGTCCCGTGATAGGCAAAACCTGCGACGTAAAAAGATAGTTTTTCAAATACTATCTCTATTATACATTGAAACCAAAGAAAAAACTAATTTTTGTATTTGTATTTGTTTAACAAATTAAAGTGCACTACTAATAAACCTTATTTAAAACAATTGTTATTTACAAATAACCTTTGTACTGTAAAACTATAATTTTTCACATAGCCTTTGTACTTGCACAAATGTATCATGGACTATATTCACATTACTTCACATGATACTTTATCGCTAAACTGTATTTACTCTCTAGTTGGCAAGTCAAAATGATGGTCCATTTTTGACCCCCCAAATGAAACAACAAAAACAAAGAAAAATATGAATATATGAAATATAAAAATGCGCAAAGTAGCAAAACCACGATAAGTAAAATGCGATACAGCAAGGGATTACTGTAATGAAATGAATAAACACGCTAAATTGGTTCCACCATGCTTGATGCTTATGACTGTATGATGAAAAACAGTGTTCTGGCATTGACAGGCTCTGACAAGAACATCAACCACAAACTACGGCACCACCATCATGACCCCACCTAGGCGGAGGCCTTTAAATCCTACCCCTAGATCTTGACCCCCTCGGAGCCGTACACGTTGTACCCCTCCCTATAAGTGGCTAGATTCTGGGTGCTTGGGGAGGGGCTGGGGCAGTGGGGAGGACTAAGGTCCACCTTCATGCGTTTGGCTTCGGCCCGCGACTTGTAGCAAAATTCGACCAGGGCCACTAGCATGGCGAGGCCCAGGCCGCCCACGAGGATGTAGAAGACCCCGGCCACATTAGACAGGCTCAGGGCCTGGGACGACTTGTCCTGTGGAGAACAGGGTGGGGTTCGGGTGGGGTTGTCATGTGATGGAAAGGGGATTGATGGAGAGGTCAATGGGGGGACGTTGTCAATGGTTATCAGAGTGAAAGAACGTCAAAGAATTTGAAAACAGAAAAAAAGAGGGGAAAAGAATCAATGAGATGGAGATAGTTACAACAACAGAACAGGGATTTGGAGAAAAGAGACAAAATGGTACTGTGGGTTAGACAAAATCAGTTGTGGTTGATTTTTGTTTAATCAATATGCCAAAACCATGTGTATCCTGAATGACTCTAAACAGTTTGCTCAATCACGAACAAAATGACTATAATTAAAGTTAGTACTTATGCCAGAGCTAATAATGTTGAGGAGTCTGCATTTATCCAAGCAATGAAGACTTTTCGCTGACTTTGTTATCCGTTTATCTGTTCATAGCTGTTTAGGCTATTAGTTTCCTCCTAAATGGTTGGTGGTGATAAAAAGGCAATTGTTTAAAGGGACAGTGTGTAGTATTTGAGCTCTAGATGTCGCTGTATGGTATTGTGCCAAGATGTCAAACTCAGTTTGGCTCTGGGGCCACATGGGCGGGTGTTCCTTTCAATGCCCAGTGTGTCTGCACAGCTTCCCAGGGAAGGTGCAACTTCCTACCTATCATACAGTGAGAGTAAAAAGTATTTGATCCCTTGCTGATTTTGTCTGTTTTCCCACTAAAATAGACATGATTATTCTATACTTTCCTTTTTAGATTAGTTTTAACATGGAGAGACAAAAAATTAAGAAAATAACTTGAAATAATTGGTTTTGATAGTCTCTAATTTCATTGGATGATATAAGTGTTTTATCAGGAATTCTGGCTTTCACAGACTAGTTAGACAGTCTCAATCAACTCTTTAACTGAATTTAAGAAACTCTTACTTTCCAATCACCTGTATAAAAGACACCCAATTAGACAGATTCCAAAAGAGCGTTTTCAGGACTTCAGAGACATGATTGTTGACTTTCATAAATCTAGACTGGGCTACAACAACATTAGCAAGATACTAGGAAGTAAAGTAAAAAGAATTGGTGCAATTGTGAGAAAACGTAAAGATTATAACATGACCAGCAGTAGACTTCTGTCTGGTGCCTTCAAAAAGATTTCTAGTGAGGTGGCAATGATCATGAGAACTGTTGGAAAGTGCTGCAACCGCTCAACATGAATTGGTGAATGACCAGCAGCTGGGACTACAGTCAATGCTTTGCGGCGCAATGGATTAAAATCCTGCTGTGGCCAAAAAGTACCCCTGCCTAAAAAGGCAGATGTGGCAGCCTGTCTTAAGTATGCCAATGATCACTACAAAGATGCACAAAGTGATTGGGAGAAGGTTCTGTGGTCAAACGAGAAATAAACTGAGTTATTTGGTCTAAACTCAACCTGTCCTGTGCGAAGGAAGAGGAAGGCTGCCTGTATGACCCCAAGAACACTTCGCCCAAAATATCATGTAAGGATGCATTTTTGGTTACACTGGTTGAGAAATTTGCAATTATTTTACATAACATGAACCCCACCTAAACGATTCTGACATGATTGTCTGCCATTTTGCTGCTACGGGTACCCATAAACCTCAAAAGGCCTGGGCAAAGAAATCAGGAGTAAAAGAGTGCATTTTGGTCACTTTGAGTCTCCATCGTTTCCATACTTCATTGTGCTTTTTAGCACTCGTGTGCAGTAGCTCAGGGGGTAGAGCGATCGTTTTAGGATTAAGGGATCCCAGTTCGAATCCCGGCTTGTCCGTGTTACATGTCGAAGTGTCTTTGGGTAAGACATTGAACCCCCAATTACCCCCAATAAGCAGGTTAGCGCCTTACATGGCTGCACAGATCACGGCCGCTATTGGGAAATGTGAAGCACAATGTAAAGCGCTTTGGGAAGTCATTGACTTGAAAAGCGCTATATAAATGCAGATCATTTCATTTCATTTCATTTCATTTCATTGTATCAGTGGGAAGATGGAAGGAGCAATGAACTATGCAATTTTGAGGGATAACCTTCTCCACTCTGCCACGATTGGGTGTTCAAACATGACAATGACGACCAAGGTGTGACTCAAGAAGGAGCAAATTAAGGGCATTGAGTGGCCCAGCCAGTCTCTGGACCTCAAACCAATCGAAAAGGTCCAAGTAGGCAAGCGACAGTGCACCAACCTTAATCATTTAGAGAAGATATGCACAGAAGAGTGGACTAAAATACCCCTTGGCATGTGTGCTTACCTTGTGGCTAACAACCACAAAAGTCTGGCCACTGTGCTTGCAAATAAAGGCTTTGTCAACCAAGTGCTTTTGGCTAGCAGGACCAAACACCTTTTCACCTCAATTACATAGAAATTAATTAAAATATATTATTTAAAGCTATTTTCTGGCTTTGTCTCTCCATGTTAGAATCCATCCTTTATTAAAATAATCGAATGATCATGTCTTCATTAGAGGCCAAAACAACAAAATCAGTTTGTTAACAACGGTATTCACTCAGTGTTTGTATCAATGCCAACCCTTTTTTTATATCATCATTCAAAGTTTTGTTTGCAATAATTATCAGTTTCCATGTTGCTGGTTTTACTTCACAATAGAGAGAACAAATTTGCTGTCAGATCAGCATAGGATAGGACAGAATGGCAATTACAATTTTTTTAACTTTGTTTTTCAGTAATATCTTTATCACTCAGCCTATATTAGTAACCTACCCAACATTGTATTTTACAATATTTTTAGATATCCTGCAAACACTACCACTTTATGTGTTAACCTAACACTTTTCGCCTCTTATAAACGCCTATCGCTTTAAAAAACAAATGTAGTGCTTTTTCAATTTTAAACTAAAAAAAAATCTCAACTCGAGATTAGTATTTTAGGCCAAGGGTGCTTTATTTTGAAGCAAGACTGTTTGTCGTGAATAAATCACTCCAACTTTCGCATTAGATTTGTTTTTTGGTAAAAGTTTGCCACATCCGTTTTTTATTAAGCACATAGACTTTTTTTCAATATTCTGGAGACGATTTATGCTTCATGTGTAAAAAAAGTGTGGTAAAATTTGTCAATTTTTAATGTCAAAATGTTGGCATGTATATATTTTTTAAACAATGGGGAAAACTATTTTCATACACTGCATTGAATGTGTTACTGGTTTAATTTAACAGTTGAGTGAATGCAGTTTTACACCTGAACCAATGCACCACGCTATACAAACTCGACACTGCCCACTAGTGGCTAGAGAGAGAGCATTCAATTTGCATTTGTATTAACATATCATAACTTGATGGGAATCAGACTTGCTTCTTTTTTGACAGAAGACGTTTATGGCGGGCTGGATTAAACCATCCAATGGGGCGGATCTGGCCCGAGCGCCTGATGTTTAACATGCTTGTCTAGTAAAACAGCACACGAGTGCTAAAAAGCACAATGAAGTATAGAAACGATGGAGACTCAAAGTGACCAAAATGCACTCTTTTACTCCTGATTCCTTTGCCCGGGACTTTTGAGGTTTATGGGTACCCGTAGCAGCAAAATGGCAGACAATCATGTCAGAATCGTTTAGGTGGGGTTCATGTTATGTAAAATAATTGCAAATTTCTCAACCAGTGTAACCAAAAATGCATCCTTACATGATATTTTATGTATTGTTGCTTATTATGTTAATCATTGTTTTATTTTATTTATAAAATTTAGTTTTTTACCATTAAATATGTGCTAAATATTACACACTGCCCCTTAATCTTTGTTCACTGTTTGTTTATATTCGACCAATTGTGCCAAAACCTTTGAAACCCATTTTGAATATGGTTTCCATGACAACAGTGGTGCAAAGCAATTTGGCAAACTTTTGAAAATAGGAGTCGCAGCATCATTGTGCCAATCTAAGTGTTTTTGTACTGCTTTGCAATAGGGATGCCACAATTGAGTGTGTTACGGATCTGTGTCAAATTTTATATCCTTGTGAGATGAATTTGACCATAGTATAATCAATGATACCGTATTTTCTGGTCTTTAGGGAAAACATTTTTCATTGGCTGGATAAAAATATACATACATTTCACAGATTTGTTTACATGTAGTGGGGAACATAGTGAGTTAAATTTAGCTACTTTCCGAAAACTTTATTTATTTTTATTATTGGACACCTGCAAAGAAGAATGCATAGGAGGACGGCAGTTTGTTATTTTTCCACCATTATTGCACAGTGTCGTTTCTTGTTTTGACTATTATAAACTGTTTACATCATTATCACTGTCAGCCAATCATGTTGCTGTTTTTCGATATCCACACTCTTCAAGGTGGATATGTTTTTGGTACCAAAATATTCAATACAAAGAAAGTACTCATGGATGGCTTTTAGAACAGGTTGGAATTTCTTATCCGAGGTGTTGGCTCTCCCCCCTGTTCTCCTTGCAAGTACGAAATACATTGATGTATGCTCCCTGTATTTTGAGGGGTTACAAAGGAACGAGTTTCTAAAAATGCAATTACTTTTCTCTGTAACAAGAATTGTGGTACAAATTTGTTTTTTGATTGTAGTTGCAACACGATGCGTTACTCTGTTACTTTTTAAAGGCAGAACATGAATTATATTGCATTTAGTTAATTGATGGTTCCTTCTCTGCTAACGTAGTACAACACGCGGTCTAATTCTGCCAGCAACACAAGGCTCAACACGTTATGATGGTAAGGCTTGGATGTTTATAACTAGCTACAAAATACCGTACAACTGAAAACAGTTACAGTTCTGCCATCTCAAGCACAGAATGTGCGGATGCGTAATTTCCCCTCACTCATTCTGATTTTTTTCCCTTCCCTACAAAATAAAATACTGAAAACAGAGGGTCGTATATGTAAACAGGATTGATTATGTGTCATCAGTAGCGAATAGTAAGTAGTGCATGGGGGAGGGTGCGTGGCTTTTACAAGAACAACAAAAGCAAAATATCATGGACATAATCTAAAAATCAAAACGGAAATATGTGAGTGGTTTGAAGACAAAATATAGTGTCTCAACTGTTGATTTGCACAAGCCAAGATATATGAAGACTATCGCTTCCACAGGTTGGTGGACATATATGGAAAAATTATGTTGGCGGACACATTCTCTACTTTTTTTGTTTATTATGTCGCTATTCTTAGGCATATTTTAAGGGTTCAACTTGTGAATATATACAGTCATTTGTAACTAGAAAGTTACTACTACTTTTGGGTGTCAGAAATCTGGGGGTAACGTTGTTACTTTTTAAATGAAGTAACTGTATTAATTATTTTTTTACAGTAATGCACCCAACACTGGATGTTTGTCATTTACTTGTAGATCGGAAGCTAGCTTCTTATTATATGATGGAAAATAGAATTTTCTTCTTTAATGAAAATTTACTTCATTTTTAAAATGAGTGATTTCTACTCCTTGTGTGACTCATAGTCCAGAAAATACGGTCATCATGGTGCTTTTGTCAGAAACAGAGGTAAGATCTTAGGCCTGAGCCTCACCTGACCCAAATTTCGTCCCGGGCTGGGTCTAAAATGTCAATCATTACGTTTGGGTTGGGCAGGGCCCCTCTTTTGCTGACTTATTTAAGAAATATATTACTCACTTGTCATTGTTCTTTGTCTTTCTGGTGCTCTCGCTCTTAAAGTGCCACGCTAGATTTTTAAAGACATGCTACTGCTTTGGTGTGTGGCACAATTTGAATATGCCAAAATGACAGAAACTCAAATTTTCCCGTCAACTTTTAAAAAATCTGACAATAATGGAAAATCATCTGTAATATAACCTCTGCATACAAAAAAATATAAAAGTTGTTAATATATACAGTCTTGTTCAACATAGATTTAGTAAAAAAAAAAAACTCCTCCTCTCAAGTCCTCACAATTAAAATATAGAAGTTCGGGTTAATTTTAGGCTTGGTCCTGCAGATCAAGTAATTGTTTTTGTCCGGGCTCGGTCGGGGTTTAATACCCGTGGGCCTGGGTTGGGCTTGATTTTGTCGGCCGATCTTACCTCTGGTCAGAGTTCCATTTCTGAATTATCATGAAAATGTGTTTGCCACAGATTACTACAAGAACTAAACAAAAAGCAACTTGCGATCTTTGATGCTTTCCTCTAAATGTCAGCATGTACAATGGTATTCAAAATAGTCTTTTCTTCCCTCTCTAGGCCAATATTTGTTGGTGTTGCTAGGACAGTAGTTTCAGTAAGCTGGAGCATGTTGAGGATGAAAGTTTCAGGCTAACATTTCTTGGCTACAGCAGCGTGAGACTGACCTTACTTCCAGAGTCCTTGGGTCCACACTCTCCCTTGTCATACCACCATTTGTTTTTCAGTTTGTCTAAGACGCCCGCTTCACTCAGTTTCAAAACGGCAAGGTTTACCGGGGTTCTTTGCGTGTAAAAATAACATAAATAACATCATAGGTCATGTTATTTTATGTTATTAAAAATATTTCATATTTGCATTGCACATTTCAGTTAGCATAGAAAGTGGGTGACCTAGCATGGATCCCACTGAGTACATGTGTGTAAGCTCGTTTTGGGAGGTTAGGAGGCTCTGGGGGGCCCAAATGAGCAACAGACATATGAGTGGGACCCACCTTTGTCACTTCATGTAACGCAACCATAATACCCCAGCCGGTTATTCAAAGAACTGCAAGTATGCACTGTTCAGCCAGGGATATGTTATATTGGTAGCGCTGTTATGGCTTGGAAAGACTGTGAAATCAGAACAGGGTGTCTTTTTTATTCTATTATGTTTTTTTTTAAATAAACTTTTAAACATTTAAACTGTGAAGTTAGACATTGCCTCTGGCCAGTGGCAGTGTCAAATAATTTAACACTGTAGTTTTCACACTCTACCCATTTCAAATGAAGATTTTATGGTCGCACATTAGACTGTAATTACCCTTCAAGGCTTAGGATTCCACTTTTTAAAATGAGCAGTTAAAGGAAGCTTTTGGACTTTATATTTATGTTGAATTATATAATACATTTTTAGGTGTTGAATTTGTCACAGAAACAGCAAGGGGTTTGGCGTATTAAAATCACGTAAAATTGTTTCGTATACACTGCGATAGACACATATGTATGTTATATTTTAATTGAATGGTTAATTACGAGCATGACCTCTGCCCTCTCCCAATGTGTTGCACGTCCAGAACAGCGCTGCTAAAAGTACGATAAAAGCAGATAGACGCTGGAGGAAAACAATTATAAAGGCTCTTTGAACCCACTTGGGAAATGTTAACATATATTTAATCAACAAAATATACAATTTTCACCCCGCCTTTAACATAACACTAAGCAGAAAATATGTCAATTTTGCTATATGCATTTTTCTTATTTGATGTCTTTTGCTCTCCCCCAGAGCACCACCATGGTTTAACATCCCTGCCTTTACAGTACCTGTAGATTGTTATTTTGAATCTGTTAAACACAAAACCTCCACATCACCTTGTTTTTTAGTTCCAAAATCATGTGTCAAATATTTTGGTGCAAATGCAGTCATCTGGTGAAGTTTACAGAAATGTAATTTGGCTGAGAATATTTAACCCATTCAATGTTGTTTTCAGAAGCATTCACCCTGTGTGCCAAAACATCAAAATAGCTTTTTCTTATTTTATTAAAAAAAAACTATTATAAAGGGTTTGTCACTGTCCATCAGTGAGTATCAAGCCTTTGGGAATTATTTCAGTATAACAAATCACTATTAGAGGGCAGGTGCGGCTTTGATCAGATCTTGCCACCTGTAGCCGGCAAGTGTGTGTAGGTGGCCCCATATGGAAAGTAAGCATAGCGATATGGACAAATTGTAATAGGCAATTAACTGTTCAATAGAGCTTATTCCTTTCAAAAAAGCTGATGAAGTCCCATCGTCACCGTTTCGGTTTAGAGAGGGATGACGTTTTGTGCACAAGAACATGATCACCATGGTGACCAATATCATGTGATCACTTCACCGTAAAGTTTATTCATTGTTCATGCATAGTTTAGACATCAGTTCAGTGCCACTGTGTTTATGGAAAGCATTGTTGGTATATTGGAGGTATTACAAGTGCAAAAAAAAGCACCGAAGTGTAAGTTCTCCTTGAAATGCATCCTTTCACAAAAAGCAGTTTATCTCAGTTTTCTTGGAAATGAGTATTTTCAAGAAACTTAGCAATGTTCAACTATTGTTTACTAAGCAATGGTAAAATCTAGATACATTGTTATTTTCTAATGATGAGGGTTGAAGCTTTCTTTTGATAAGTCTTATGCCGATATACCTTCAGAGCTAAATTTCCAACGGGCCTTTCAAAAGGCTCTCCCAATTTGAGAAAAACGTCTGGCATTGAATGAGTTAATAAGCTCAAGAATTTACCCGTGTCAAAGGCTCTGAACCTTTTTCTATGAGAAAAAGGTGCATGCAGTTGACAACAGAAATAAGAAGGTGTCTCGGGAGGTTGTGGGAATCACGTTTGGCTTCCGTCTACACTCTTCACCGGGGCATATGCTTCCGTTACCGCAGCATGGGAGTGTGTGGGGGCCATCGCGGGCTCCCCAGCTGGGGATTGACCCCCGTTCCCTCAGGGTGGGCGGGGCAGACAGAGAGGGCTAACCTTGGAATCCCCTCCCCCGCTGCCACATTCTCCTTTGTCATACCACCACTTGTTTTTCAATTTGTCCAACAGGCCCTGCTCGTTGAGCTTGAGCACGGCCAGGTTGACCGCATTTCTTCAAGTAAAAAAAGGAGGAGGGGGTTAGGGGGGAACATAAGATAGTTTGGTCAGAGCAAAGGACAGAAGGAAAGACGGACAAGCAGTGCCAGTTGGGAGAAGGTGAGGGGCATGGGAGCAAAGGGGGCTGGGAGGAAGATGTTAAGCGCCTCAGAAAAAACTCTCTTGATCTCTGACTCTTTTTTGACAAATTTTGTTTATGTAAATGCTATTTGGTATAACACAGTGACAGATTTCTGCCAACAGGGACCATTGTCTGCTGATTTAGTTCTTGTTTCCTTCCTGCAGCTCTGCTATACTCCAGGTACTCTCAATATGAAGGCATGTGTGTAAAATTCTATGCAAGATTCCTGCTCACACAAGAGGAAAAGTCTTAAGCCCAAGCCTGAGCCCAGCTCAATTTTTTGGCTGGGTCAGGCCTACTGTGCCTAGCTAAAGAAGATTTCGCAACATTTACACATTTCCCGGAGCACTGTCCGAGCAATAACATTAAAATGGAGAGAGCATAAAACCACTGTAAACCTAACAAGACCTGGCTGTTTTACTAAACTTTCGACCCAAACATGGAGAAAACTAATCAGAGAAGCAGCCAAGAGGCCCAGGATCATATTGGGTGACCTGAAGCATACAGTTGAGGCAGGACATCAGACAGCTATAAGTTGTACTCTGCATAAATCTGCCCTTTATCGAAGAGTGCCAAGAAGAAAGCCCTTTCTAAAAGATTAACCTTAAAAAGGGCCCGTTTGACGTTTGCAATAAGCCATAAAGAGGACATAAATGACATGTGGAAAAAGGTGCTTTGGTCAGATGAGACCAAAATGTACCTTTGGGGCCGAATGCAAAGCGTAAGAGTAACACTGCACATCATTCTGAAAACACCACCCCCACTGTCAAACATTGTGGTGCCAGCATCATGCTCTGGTGTTTCTTCAGCAGGGACTGGGAAGTTTGTTAGAGTTATTGGGAAGTTGTATAGAGCAAAATACTGGGCAATACTGGCGGAAAAATTGTTGGAGTCTGCAAAAAAACTAAGAATGGGGCTTAGATTCACCTTCCAACAGGTCAACTACCCTGAACATAAAGCAAAATCTACAATATAATTGTTTGAAAACGTGTTAGAATAGCCAAGTCAAAGACCAGACCTTAATCCTAAGGAGAATTTGTGGAAAGATCTGAAAAATGTGGTGCACAAAAAATCACCACCTTAAGGAACTTGAACTGTTTTGTAAGGATGACTGGGTAAATAATTCGATTTCAAGATGTCAATTATTACATACGGGTCGGGCTTTAAAAACCCCCGACTATATCCACCTGTCCTTGTTCTTCTTTGTCTATCTGCCTCTCTTTCTTAAAGTACAGCCCTAGATTCTTAAGGACGTAGTGCTTCTACTGTTTTTTATAGCCCAATTTTCAACCCTTGAAAATGATGGATTTCATCAAATGTTCCCGTCAACTTTTAAAAAAAGAACACGTTAATGATTAATGTAAACTCTGCATTTGGAACAATGTCAAGAAACAGAGTTCAGAGAATTTAATGAAGACAGTTTTTTTCTGTGGTGGTCTAATCCCCAAGCTATGATTAGAGTAATGGATGAAAAAGCAGTTCATAACAGTCACATATCATTATTCCGAAGTTTCAAATTTCAAAATGCAGTGAGTGTAATCATCAAACAATCTCCCTCATTGACATGACACTATGAGGAGTGGCAACCTCGGTTCACGTTGACTAAGATAGCAGGATTCAACTGCACGAGGTCTTGGGGGTAAAGACCACACACTGGCTGTCAAATCCTACAAAAGAAATTAGTATTCTAAGACAAATCCTAGCCAGTAAAATTTGAGGAAGTTACTCGTACCACATGTAGGGGAAGTTATAGGACAGGCCTGATGCTTTTTGGTACTAGTCAAATCAAAAGATAATGGTAGAATTATCATGTTATTTCCCCATCGGAGACACACATCACATCGTGAAAGCAGTGGGCAAGTATGTGTGTCAGCAAACAAGTGTGTCCTAAAGGGGAAAACAACAGCACATTTACGACTTGAATTTCTTATGTCAAACTCTGTAAAAGTCTATCCGCACTTTAAAGGAACATTGTGTATTTAGTGCTTCCTAGAGGAAGTTGTACGGCAGTGCCCACCCATGGACACACTTGACTTTCTCACGATGAACTTTCAACTCATTTAAACTTTTTTATATTAAGCATCTTTAAACTGGAATCCCCGCACGACACAACAAAATGTCTACTGTATTCAGTAAAACAACAATCAAAATACAAGAATAAACTATGCATACAAAAAGCTCATCGCGTGACACTGGAAACTGTGCTGTGGGAATGTTTTATTTTTTGGGGGGGGTTCAACAATAATTGTGTCCCCCGTGCATTTGACGAATCGGTAGCCACAACATATGTCCATGCTGTAATATGCACTAGCTCTTAGCCTCTTACTGAATTATGATAGAGACAATTCATGTATAGGTACTTTACATTTAAATGTACGTTTGAAAGAAATTGAAATACTGCAAAGTAATCATTATTTTTACAAAATCTACCTGTAAATTTTTTTTCCTGTAACTGTAACAAAATACAATTACATTTTTTTTAATACTGATTACGTAATGGAGTTATATGTATTCTCTTACTCCCAAAGCCTGCTTACCATCAACAGTCATCTGCTTCTTTTGTTATTCCTGGACCAGTTTTTCATAAGTGTCCAAAGAGGTTGGTTTGTAGATATATATTTTTATTTGTTTTACTCAAATCGCCAATTCAGTCGTGTTTTTTTCTCAATCGTTTGTAGTGTGGTCTCACTCACTGTGTTGTTTTGCATGTTTCACTTTGACTCTGTTTTGGAATAAAGTGCAGCTAGGACGTTATTTTTGACTCAGGACTTGTTACCCAGAGGGGTTAAGCTGCTGCTAAAATTGTGTACCACCTGCACAAGGAGAGCAGAACAAACGTGCATTTGAAAAAAATACTCGTGGGTCAGCAATTTGCATTTATTTTACATAACATTAGTCTCACTTAGAGGGAGCTGACACCATAATCAGCCATCTTACTGCCACAGGTACCCCCGAAAACCCGAAAACCTTGTGAAAAGCTGGGCAGAGAAATAGTGTGGTTTGGTCAATTTGAGTCACATTAGTTTGTTTTCATCCTTGTGCTTTGTAGCAGTCATTTTTGGTTGTACTACACAATACAGCGACATCCAGCAGTCAGATAATACACAGTGTCCCTTTAAAGAAAAAAACAACAACTTCAGAGTTTGTCATTTGTAATTTTGTTTTAGTCTAATCAGTTTGCTATAATTTCCCCTTTGTAGCCAGAGGTTTTGTACCTCTCCTCACTGTCAGGTCGCAAATCAACTTAAAATGGTAATCACGACAATAACTTTGCTTAGAAGTGACATGGACAAAAGACAGCAAGCATATGGACGACAGTGTTACCTGTATTTGACCCTGTGAAGAAATAATCGTAAAGGACGAGCAACACAAAGCAACGCTGGACAATGGTCAACATAAATTGACAAAAAAAAAAAAAAAAAAAACAACACAATGAGACAACTAAATTAGGATGGCAAAATGGGATATCATGAGGTTTACACATTCAAACTGGTTGCTGTTGGGTGAAAACCATTAATCACAGGGATGGATTTTTAAAATTTTTGTTAGGGGTGGGCGGATCGATCCAAATATTGATATCGATATTACGCAAGTACTTGGATCATATCAATACTATTGTCCTGAAATCAATACGTCATTTTTCAACCAATTTCTTTTATTTTATGGCATCGTTGCCCGGCGCATGACGAAGTTCCTGAGGAATACATACATTGACAAGGAAGGAATTCCGAAGGTCCCAGGATGCATCGGGCATACAAGAGTTGTTACCCAGCTGATCCGAGAGGCACGGGAGGGCAAAGGAGACCTGGCAGTTCTTTGGCCTGACCTCGCCAATGCCTATGGGTCTATTCCTCACAAGCAGGTGGAAGCATTGCTTGATCAACACCATGTTGCAGACAAAATAAAGCACTTCATATTGGACTATTACAGCTGCTTCAGTTTGCGAGTCACTTCTGGAGCTGTGACATCTGCATTTCACTGACTTGAGAAGGGCATCATCATGGGATGTACCATATCTGGGGTGTTGTTTTCCTTGGCTATGAATAGGCTGGTGAAGTCAGCAGAGGTGGAGTTTAGACAACCACTAACTAAATCAGGTATGCGACAGCCCCCATCACAGCAGTCATAGAAGATTTGACATAAACTACAATATTGGTCCAGGGCTGCAGATGGATCCTCCAAGGCTTCAAGCATCTCATTAGTTGGGCCAAGCGAAACTTCAAGGCAGCCAAGTCCAGGTGTCTAGTGGAGAGGAAGGGGAATGTCTCCAACAAGTTCCACTTCTCTATAGGAGACCCTCAGATTCCATCATTGGGGGAGAAGCCAGTCAAGAGCTTGGGTAAGATAAGTGGCAGCACCTTAGAGGACACCACAGCACTCAATGAAACATATGAGGATTTGAGGGCCTGGTGAATAGTGGTGGATTGGTGCTACCAGGCAAGTTTAAAGCCTGGGTTTTAATACCTAGCATCTTTCCTCAACTACTCTGGCTACTGCTGGTCTAAGTTGGCCAATGACCCCGTCGAGTTTATGGTTACCGAGCAAGAAAGGTACTTCTGTATAGGGACTCAGGTGACAGCAGAGTCTCTCCAGTAGAGGTAAGATCGGGCCAAAAAAAAGCACCCGAGCCCGACGCAGGCCCGAGGGGTATTAAACCCGACCCGGACCGAGCCCGACTAATTAACTGGATTTGCTGGCCCGGCCCGAAAGGGGCCCGAAATTACATATTTTATTTATAAGGAGGGGTGATTTATGATAACAAATTAAACGCTGCCTTTTGTTACAACATCTAGGCCTAAGTTAAATAAAACTGTATAAACATTTACATCTTTTATATTTCTGTGTCTGCACTGCAGATGTTACATTAAGCGACAATCTGTCATTGACGGTTTTTTTTTTTCGAGGTAGCGAAAACATTTAAGGGCGTCCGTCATTTTGACGACTTGATCATTGGGCCATAATCCACAGCAGCAGTAGTAGTACGTCCTTCAGATTTTAGCGCAGCACTTTCATTGAGTGGGTGTTGACGTGTTGTGCCCTTTTCCGACTCCTATGCAAATTCCCCCCCCCCCTGATCGTATTCTATATAAAAACGCTTATTAAAACAATAAAGCGAGCTAATTATAATAATTGGGAGATCCTAGTCTATATAACGCGTTTATTTAAACAATAAAGCGTGATTTTATTCTGCAAATTGCGTTTTTTAACGCGGATGAAAATGTCACCAACGTCAATGTACGCTTCCGACAAAAGCGATCGTATTCTATATAAAACGCTTATTAAAACAATAAAGCGAGCTAATTATAACAATTGGGAGATCCTAGTCTATATAACGCGTTTATTTAAACAATAAAGCGCGATCGTATTCTACAAATTGCGTTTTTTAACGCGGATGAAAATGTCACCAACGTCAATGTACGCTTCCGACAAAAGCGATCGTATTCTATATAATACGCTTTAAAACAAAATAAAGCGAGCTAATTATAATAATTGGGAGATTCTAGTCTATATAACGCGTTTATTTAAACAATAAAGCGCGATCGTATTTTACAAAATGCGTTTGTTAATGCGGATGGAAAAGTCACCAACGTCACTGTACGCTATGATTTCCGCAATCACAACTAATTGTACACAAATAATATTTATTTGATTTACTATAATATCCGTACGTAATGTCTTTTTTATTGTGAATGAAACCCTGGTTGCATTGGAAGATTATTAAGAGGACAGCATTCACGTCACGTCACGTGCACAGAGCATGCTCTGGCTCCGTTAAAAGCAATTACAGCTCCTTCTCCGTTTTATCCAAATTATTTATTTTATAACAAGTATTCCTTGGTCTAGTATCCATACATAGTTTAAGTATATATTTTTAATGAACATATATTTATAATTATTAATTAATTAAAAAAAAAAAAAAAAAAAAAAAAAAAAGCAGGACCGAACCCGACCCGACCCGACCGTATGACTGACATTTCAGGCCCGACCCGGCCCGAAAATGCCTCGGGTTCGGGTTCGGGTTTGGGCTCGGGCCATAAATCTTAGGTCTACTCTCCAGCTGGCATACAGGTGAGGACCGGCAAAAAGCGGTGCGCTCAAAATTCAGTCGACCAGGCTGAGTCCTGACTGCGGCCCCGTGAGTCTGTGGGAACATTGGCATGCAGACAAGCAGAAATTGGCCACCCTACAATAAGGCACAGGGAAAGGAAAAGCGCCTGCTCATCCAGAAAGAGGTTTGGGCAGGAGTGGAGAAAGGGAACTGCAGTAGGACAGTAGGAGTGCGGAAGTAGAGGCAGATGGCCAGAATATTTCGTGGACAGAGCCATGGCAACCAGAGTCACACCAGATCAACTTCCTCATTCAGTCGGTCTACGACGTCCTACCAAGCCTACTGTTAACCATTTATGCCCATTCTGCAAAAGGGCCAGATCGTTGGAGCATTTTATGAGTGGCTGCCCACAAGCACTGGGAGAGGGACCGCTGGCATCATGACCAAGTGCTGCGAGTCATTGCTGAGGCCATTAGTGCAGGGATTTCCATAAGCAAACACCAACAGCCAGCAAGGCAGTCCATCACATTTGTCAGAGCTCGGGAGAAACCACAGCAGCACTAGGTCGAGGTAGAATGTCTCCTGGCAACAGCCCAGCGCTGGCAGTTCAAAGTCAACGTAGGGAAGTAGCTCACGTTCCCCCTAAAAATTGCAGTGACCACAATCAGGCGTGAAATTGTCCTTGTGTCAGAAACAACAAGGCAAGTGGTTCTGCTGGGATTGACTGTTCTCTCGGAAGACAGGATGGAGGAGGCGTTTTAAAGGAAGTAAGCCAAGTATGAGGGACTGGCAGACACATGCCGAAGCAGGGTATTGAAGGTCCAGTGCATTCCCATCGAGGTCAGGTGCAGAGGATATGCCAGTCAGTCACTCATCAGGGCACTCAAGATGCTCAGAGTTTAGGGACTGCACACAGGCGAGCAATTAGGGATTATCAGTGACGCAACAGAGAACAGAGAAAGCGGTCCAAATAGCTATGGTTCAAGCAGGGCGACACATGGTCACAGGCTCTTAAGGCACTTGATCAACCCCGGCTGGGTCCCCTCGGTAAAGATTTACTGGAACACTCAGTAAATCCTGGTATGAACACTGATGATGTGTCTTAAGTTGCACTAAAAGTGTATAATAGAACAAGGTGGCCCTTATCTTAGTAAATAGCGCAGTCCTTTTCTCTCTCCCAGCGCTCTCGGCAATTCACTAAGTTTATGCCTGAGTCGGGACTGACAGGCCCAACTCTTAGCACCTTTCTCTTTACGGGCTGCTGCAGCATCCACTGACCAATAAACACTTATTTTTCAAATTATTCTGTAATGTGGTCTAGTCAAGTCACATTTATTTGTATAGCCTTAATTCCAGATATCTCAAAGGACTGCACAGGTTACAATTACATTAATCCCCTGATCTTAATATACTTTAGTTCTGTAGTTGACATAACTATACAGCACTGTATTTGAATTTTTGTTACATTGCTGCTTTTTTGTTTGAATTTCTTGGATATAGTTCTGAAACAGTTGTAATAGAAATATTTATTTTTTTATATTGTTAAAGTTAGCAATGTAGTTATGTAATAAAAATGAAAAATGTGAAGTACCTAACATGTTTGTGCTGCTTTTATCTTATTAAAATATAACTCAAGAGGGAAGAGTTCAATTGTTTAATCATGACATTTACGAGCAAAAAGTATCTGTAAGATTGGTATTGATTGATACTACCCTGTAGATACTTGGATCGGAACAATACCAGAATTTCCAGTACTGCCCACCCCTAATTTTTAGGCTCTACAACAGCATCAAGGTGAGTGAAAAATTGATATTGAGTTTTTGTTTGTTTATGACATGGTTTTCACCAGACAGCAGCAACATCAAACGTTGTGTAAAAAGGCACAGCAGGGTAAGTGGAATATCGCAGCAATAGCACAGTATCAAAGTTGTTACTGTTTCCTATTGTTACATTATTCCACCTACCTTAACTGTGAGCCTTTTGGTGTAGCAATTCCATAGCCTTTGGAGTCCAGGTTGCCCCCGACTTTCATGGTGTCGCAAGGCTTGCGCTGCTCCGTGTACTCATTCATGGTGGACTCCAGGAGGAAGGCGTACTTCCCCTTGGACTTGCGCACCCTGGCCACACCTTCCGCCGTGGTTTTGGTGAATACGGTTGGCTCGGCGGACTTCATGTAGGACCACATCTTCTCGTATACAGCTATTTTGGATCTCTAGGTAGAAGACAGGCAGAAAAACAGACATCAGTAATTCTCATTAACAATAATAAAGGTTGCAATTAGGGCTTGCACCTCTCATCAATAAAATCGGTTAAAATTATTATCCACTTGTTTGGCAACAAATCTCATCATAGATTCGTTGTGTGCAAGAGTGCATTAAATCTCCTCTTGATCCGGCGATGATCTTGTAGCAGCACTTTGGTCAGGCAGAGGGCGCTCCCAGACCGTACTTTGATGCACGAGGTCATATTTATCTGTGGTCTGACTATAGGACTCACCATACTACCCTAATTACAAGCTGCGATCCAATATCAAGAAAAATATTTCCACTTCTCAAATGTATTAAGAGTGTGGAACACCTTACCCGCTACTTCAGCATAGAGCGAGGGTTCAAAGTCTGCTCCATATTTCGAGACAGGCACACAATATTGGAAATGTCTATCTCCTGGTACTTACTTGTTCAATCGGCATGGACATCAGCTCTTTTACACATTTACATTTTTATCTAGAAGCCGGAAGAAGGATTTGGTCTGCATCTATTTTAAAGTCAAGTCAAGTGAAGTCAAAAATGTTTCAAAGGACTGCATAGGATTGAAATTACAAAATTGCACAATTACCTGATCTTAAACCAGCATTAAAAAGTAATAGCTTATGATAGAAAAGACCTAGAGACTCACTTCTTTATTTTGATATTCTCAGAAATTATTGGCGGGCCGAATTAAACATACCTGCTCAAGAGCATGTGTGCATGCACACACATGCAATAACGCACGTACAACATGCTAGTTTGCCTGCGCAGCAGGAAAACATGGTTTTAGGGACAGTATACTTCAACAGAATAGTCTCTAGTTTGATTGCAGGCTTGAAATTACGAGCTGCAGGTGATGGGTTTATGTGAACACCAATGAAAGGCATTGATCAACCTTGTAGGTCACATAGTTTCCACATATCTGTGCCGATTAATCAGAGCACCACTATTGCAAACAATTAATTTGTTTGGAGTTTATTTTTATAGGCAAGTTATTACTCTTATTTAAATCAACAATTTTTCAGAATAGGGATCAAGCTACCCTCAAGGACGAGACAAGCACATGATGAAACCTATTCGATTGTCACATTTCTTTGTAGACTTATTATTCGCGACAGGAAACCACCACTGAGACTTGCATTTAATAAGTTGTGTGTTGTGTGCATGACAGAACCCGATCACATAATTCTATCACTTACATCCAAGAGCACAATCATACCCCTCCTCTTAGCTCTCTCTTGTCTGTTTTTATGATTATGTTTACCCTCCAATGTACATGATCCACTCAACCTTCATGTTAAGAACTTCTTAACACTTCTGCCGTCCTTTTTCAAGTGTTGTCGACGCACGTTTTCATTTGCTCTAGCAGCTGTTTGGAATTATGCAGTATCTGCAGTGTTTATGATGGTTCTCTCACTTGGCCGAATCAAGGATGAAGTGCACACAATAGTGGTTCGTGAGGGCCTGCAAGGCTTAGTCTGCTGGCCTAAAAAATATCTGAATCTTATGATGGTAATTATATTTTGTCTATCAATACTTATTAAATAATTCCAATAGTCCCTCAGCTTCCTTTCATTGCTTCTACCCAGTTGCGCTGCTTCCATATGTGTGCTTTCACACTCACAGAAATCTACCTGGAGGCCAAAAAATTGTAAATGCCGTGTTCCGTAACAATAGTCCTTGTGAACGCTGGTGGTCTAGCCAATTAGATTCTGAAAGGCGTCGGACAGCCAGCTAGCGGGCGTTGAGAAACGTCACTTGTTTCACAGACTATGATTGGCTAGGTGCCAGTGATTCACCAAAGCAATCGCGCCAATAGCCGTTAAACTTGATGTGACCCAGCTGCACAAGGATATAATATATTTTGTGGATTTAAGATTTAAAGGTTGGACAACTCTGTAACAAACAAGCCTTTCGCAAGCAGCAAAATGTTTTGTCCCTTAGTTTAAGACTGGAGGTATTATCTTATCCTGATCCAGAATTCAGGACGAGTTGGTACGTTTGGGTGAGGACGAGCTTCCCTCTCACAGACTTTAAAAAAAGAATATCCACCTGTCTTTGTTCTTTGTCCCTGTTTATACATTCCTGTTGAACTTACATTTTGATACAAAAGACAGGCTTTCCTTGTCGTGCGGAGCATTTGCGTCACACCCCCAGTCTCACGCAATCTGTGTTGCCAGCTCTCCAAGTGGACCACGCTCAGCGGCAGAACCAGAGACCGCAGCGCGTAATGTGGGCCGGGGTCGGCCAAAGATCACCTCTCCCCCACCAGAGTCTTCATAGATGAATAAAAGAGGAAATTTCACTTCCAAGGGCCAGCTATAGAACCGGTTTGTTGGCGGACTAATTCAGACTGGAGTTAAGGCCTAGGTCTGGGGTGTCCAAACTTTTCAGAAAGCGGGACGGATTTGGTAAGCTAAAAATGATTGCGGGCTGACTATATTCAGCCTGGCATTCCTTGAACAGTATTTAATAAATTCACCCTCCATGAAAGTTTTGCAGTGCTTGGTGATTAGCGTCGCAACCTCGTAGCTCGCCTATGTAGCATTCTCATCTGATTTGCGGGGTCCCGTAAAAAATGCTACTGTGCTGTTAAAACAGTTTACAGTTGCTTCAACTTTTTACAGCGTTTGTTTACAGTCAGGTTTTTGTAGTCAGCATGTTTCGTCTGGCAGTGCCTCTTGATATTATATTATTTGAAAACAGCCACAGTCTCTTGGCAAATTAGGAAGACGCAGATGTTTCAAATTTCGGTGAAAAAGACCCCAATTTCCACTTGTCCTGGAAACAGTGGCTCTCACAAACAACTTCTTTTTTTTATTTACAGTCGCCATGTCGGAAATGGGGTAAAAGCCAAGGGCAAGGTGGCCATAGGGTTCCTGCCATCATCTGGTGAAATGGTGTATTTTTTTGTACAAATTTGTTTTTATTCAGGGGTCAATATCATTAATGTTATGACAGTGGTTGCAGGCCAGTAAAAATTTGATCACAGGCTGTAACTGGCCCTGGGCCGGACTTTGGAAATGTCTGGCCTCTGAGTGCACATATATTACAATAATAAGTTCTATACTATAATTCATGACAAACATAACATTTATTATATGCATGAATTGCAGGTGATAATTATGCTGACTTTGGGGTTTTAATATTCACATTATACATAGTACTATGAATCAATCTCTGTTGGCCTGTTTTTTTACGAGTCATGGAATTGAATGTATTAAGAAGGGATACTCTGAATTTTCTGCACACAAAAGGTTTTGGGCACAAATGAACTTTAGGTCAGAGATAGTAAAATCAAAAACATGTTCCCAATAAAGTGTATTTTGATGACATCACGTTAAATGTGAGGCGAGCCTCGTGAAGCTTGCTTATGCCCGGGGGGAATTTTTGCTCGATGTGGCTGTCTATTATTCATTTTACTAACAAGAAGGAAGAGGATGGAGAGCTCAGTTTAAAATGATGAATTGATTAAATTATTTCATTTTATTGCTCCGCGTTCTAGTAAGGAGAAGCGTTTCATAAAACAAATGAATGGGTCTATTACCAAGCCCCACTGACAAGTGTTACAAAGAGCGACTTTTGATCACTGCCTTTTGCTACTATTTATTGATCAGAAGTAACAAATTGTTCATTAAAAACCTTTGGAGGAAATGTTGCCTCTCTAGTCATTAACTCTTATTGTGCACTGTTGTTTGTTATCTTGACAATTACATCATTGTGGCTATCAGCCAATCATGGGCCTGTTCATTGATTTTCACACCCTTTACGGCCAATCTGCTTTTTATAACCTTGAAAATTCACTTTTCAAAAAAGAGTTCATCAGACGGCCTTAGAACAGGTTAGGATTTCTGAAGGCTTCTCTCTCTGTCCACCTTGCAAATTCAAAATGGATTGATGTCCTTTCCCTTAATTTAAGTGTCTAAAAAAAATAATGGGTTATTTTATTAGAGGGTTCAAAGCAGGAGCAGCTTTAGCACTTCTTTTTGTCTATCAATGCACAGTTCTGTCGCTTAGTTTTTGTTTGTGGCTTTATAATTGGTCAGAGCAGAGAAATGATACCAAACAATAATTAATAAAAGAAACAACAAAATATTTGCACACAGACAGACGTACAATACTGTATAGCAGGGGTCGGGAACCTATGGCTCGCGAGCCATATATGGCTCTTTCTACGAGTAAAAAAAAGTGCAAGCACTCCCTCCCATCTCTTTAGTAAATTTGTCTCATAATATATGGTGTGGCTCTTTCCCAAAATAAAATTAATATTTTTTGCTTTTATGGCTCTTTGAGTCAAAAAGGTTCCCGACCCCTGCTGTATAGTGATATAATACATAGTAATGTGCCCAAACGGAGTAGGCTAAAGAAGCCTTAAAGTACTGACCCTTATTTCATTATTTCTTGCAGGAAAGACATATTCAAAATAAAAACCAAAAAAAACCAACAAAAAAAAAAAAACCCCACTTCAAACACATGAACACTACTGTGTAAATAATGTAAGTTATGGCTACAGTTAGAATACTGTAAAATGTCACTTTATGTATAATCAATAATTGTATGAGGACCAGTTATATTTGTTTGATTATTTAAATCATCATTTGGTCATAGTTAATACATTTCATGATTATCTGTGTATTTGAATACAAATTTTACGTAAATATTTTGTTTGGACCCTTGCCAGAACACCTTTTATTTCTAATGAGTCAGTTTATCAGCCCATGGACAAAATTAAATCCCTTTGAAAATATCCACTTTACTCAGGGACTCATCTTTCAAAACACACCAATGTCTTATGAAATACCACCCTGTGAGTTTCCCAATTCCTTTTTGGGTAGACATGCTTATATATTATTTTATGTTTTATTTATTTCAATTGGTTTTGTTGTTGTTGCACCGTAATTTCCAGATTATAACCCGCAACTTTTGTTCAGAATTCCATACCTGCGGCATATGCAAAGTTATGTTGGGGAGACCAGTTACAGTTGTATCAGGGGGACAGTTGTAACAGTCCAAGTTCGACAAATTGCAAGAGTTTTATCAATGCCACAACTCCCCTTTCCATTTAAGACATTTTTCAGATTCGGATTCAGATTCAGATCTACTTTATTGTCATTCTAGTACACGTGTATACAGAACGAAATGTCGATACATCTGACCCACACAGTTTCCTTGAAAAACTTTGAAGACTGAGTGACATTATCTCAATTTTATGGTTAAAAAAACATATTTTCAAGTAAGATTTTAATATTTTATTTCTCACTGTTTCTGTTTCATATCAAATGTGCCAAGGGTTGACATATTTTTCTGGCGGATAAATGTAATGCTCAATCCTGTGGTTTTTGTCTTGCTGTCTAACAACCCAGTGTAGACGATGTTAGCTAAATGATGTCTGATAGGTAGGGGAACAGTTGTAACACATTTCTGTATGGTCTGTATGGACAAATGCAAGAGCAAAGAAAGAATAGAAAAGTGGAAAGGTGTTTTAACTGCAATTTGCCCGTGAAGGCTGCATCCCAGGCCCTGTCTTATGCGTTTTCCACAACTGGTTGTCAGACTCGATTAGCAATGCTGTCCATACATAAAGGATATGACAAAAGCACTTTGTTCTATTACATGCTCTCCTTGTCATACTGTATACATTTTTTTACAAAATAGTCCAATATCTGAAGAACTCTATCTGAAGCTTATTTGTAATACTAAATCACACTGTTGCAACTGTCCACTAGCAGTGTTACACCAGTAACCGATACTGGGTACAGTTCCAACACTGTTTCAACACTTTTAGAACTACTTAGCACTCTACCATTGATGTCTTTTTGTAAATCATATAATATTTACTATTATTTGCCAAATTTATTAAGAGTTACAATTTATGCTTCTGATTAATTGATACACAAAGAGCTAATAAGTGAAAAGTGGTACCTCTGGGCTATAGCCTTCCATCTCAAGGTACCCCTAAATTGGATGTTATATTATGTCCTCTGTCAATGGAACTAATGATTATTTTAATAATTAATGAAAAAGTCGATTATTTTTTCAGTTCATCTATTAATCTGATTTTAAAGAACAAATATTTAATTTGCTCCTCTTTATTCAAATATTGAAGTTTTTGAAAGATTGAAAAATAGTGCACAAAAAAGAACATTCTATCGTATAAAACAATATAGAATCCAACTATTTGTCAAATACGTTAAAAATAAACAAATATACATACATATGTGAGGCAACATCTGATGAGAATCTGAATACTACGTCAGAACAAGAGGAATTTGTGCATTTTCAACGTTTTCACCATTTTGCAAATGTTTATCTTTTTGGTTTGTTTCACTCATACTAAAAGGAGAAGCCCTCCAATATTTATATGCTGTACTCGTATAACGACAATAAAGGCTATACATTACTTAATTCATTAATGCATCAAAATATGGTCTCGAGGCACCCTCTGCCAGACCAAAGTGGTACTACAAGCATGTCTCCTCAACGTCACCCCATTTTTTAATGCACTCTTATTTCTTAATGTGCTGAGTGCCGCATAAATTGCGTGGCACAACGAATCAATGATAGAATTAATTGCCAACACTTATCAATTTTAATCAATTTAATCGATTCGTTGTTGCAGACAATTATCCATTTACACATTTGCATGTGATTATTGTTGTTTGCTGGTGAATTTGGTGCTGCAGTGATGACACTGCAAAAATACCGCCTCTGAAGATGTGTGGCAACCCAATGCGGCTCTCTGCAGATTCTTGAACAATGAATGAGGTGCTGAAGGAGGAAATGGAGGCTAGAATTCACCTTCAAGCATCCACGCTTTTAAAGACACATTTAATTATACAACGACACACAAACAGGCTCAGAGGAGGTGTCCATGGGCCAATAATTATGCTTATGTGTGTGTTCCTTCATAGACGCTCATGTAGTCACACAAACAGACACAGATAATTAATGATGGTGGTGAATCCCCCTCAGCTGTGCAGGAGTAAATTGCTTTTTCACCCTCCACAGATTTCAGCCAGCTTGTTATGTTGATGATGCCAAATCTGTTCACAGAAGCAAAAACTGCCCGTTTTTAGACGCGCTAAGGCTGGAGGACCGATCCAAATATCGATATTATCGCTACTAAGCAAGTATTGTACTTGCATCATATATGGTCCTCCACCAATATTCTCAATGCACCGCTTCTCTATGTGGATAGCGCAGCCTTTCTCTCACCCAGAACTTTCGGCCACTCTAAGTCTATGCCTGTGTGTGTGACCGACATGCACATGTTTAGCACCTCTCCCTTCCTGACCTGCAGCTGCATCTGGCGGAAGAGAGGGCCAAATTTATGCGTGCACCCTTATCAGAAGCTAAATATGATAGAGGCAAACAGGAAGTGAAACGCGGTGTGGACTATATATATATATATATATATATATATATATATATATATATATATATCCATCCCTTATCTGCACTGCTTTTCCTCAGTGGGGTCGCGGGGGTGCTGGAGCCCATCCCAGCTATCTTCAAGCAGTGGGCAGAGGACACACTGAACTTGTTGCCAGCCAGTCGCAGGGCACACAAGGACTCAATCGCTCATTCAAACCTAGGGACAATTTGGACCAATTAACCTGAAATGCATGTTTTTGGAATGTGGGGGGAAACCGGGGACATGCAAACTCCACACAGCAAGATTTGATCCCATGACCTCAGAACTGTGCAGCACACAAGCTAACCACTGCGCTGCCCATATATATATATATATATATATATATATATATATATATATATATATATATATATATATATATATATATATTTTTTTTTTTAATATATACAGGGAGTGCAGAATTATTAGGCAAATGAGTATTTTGACCACATCATCCTCTTTATGCATGTTGTCTTACTCCAAGCTGTATAGGCTCGGAAGCCTACTACCAATTAAGCATAACAGGTGATGTGCATCTCTGTAATGAGAAGGGGTGTGGTCTAATGACATCAACACCCTATATCAGGTGTGCATAATTATTAGGCAACTTCCTTTCCTTTGGCAAAATGGGTCAGAAGAGGGACTTGACAGGCTCTGAAAAGTCAAAAATAGTGAGATATCTTGCAGAGGGATGCAGCACTCTTAAAATTGCCAAGCTTCTGAAGCGTGATCATCGAACAATCAAGCGTTACATTCAAAATAGTCAATAGGGTCGCAAGAAGCGTGTAGAAAAACCAAGGCGCAAAATAACTGCCCGTGAACTGAAAAAGTCAAGCGTACAGCTGCCAAGATGCCACTTGCCACCAGTTTTGCCATATTTCAGAGCTGCAACATCACTGGAGTGCCCAAAAGCACAAGGTGTGCAATACTCAGAGACATGGCCAAGGTAAGAAAGGCTGAAAAACGACCACCACTGAACAAGACACACAAGCTGAAACGTCAAGACTGGGCCAAGAAAAATCTCAAGACGGATTTTTCCAAGGTTTTATGGACTGATGAAATGAGAGTGAGTTTTGATGGGCCAGATGGATGGGCCCGTGGCTGGATCGGTAAAGGGCAGAGAGCTCCAGTCCGCCTCAGACGCCAGCAAGGTGGAGGTGGGGTACTGGTATGGGCTGGTATCATCAAAGATGAGCTTGTGGGGCCTTTTCGGGTTGAGGATGGACTCAAGCTCAACTCCCAGTCCTACTGCCAGTTTCTGGAAGACACCTTCTTCAAGCAGTGGTACAGGAAGAAGTCCGCATCCTTCAAGAAAAACATGATTTTCATGCAGGACAACGCTCCATCACACGCATCCAAGTACTCCACAGCGTGGCTGGCAAGAAAGGGTCTAAAAGAAGAAAAACTAATGACATGGCCTCCTTGTTCAGCTGATCTGAACCCCATAGAGAACCTGTGGTCCCTCATCAAATGTGAGATTTACAAGGAGGGAAAACAGTACACCTCTCTGAACAGTGTCTGGGAGGCTGTGGTTGCTGCTGCACGCAATGTTGATCGTGAACAGATCAAAGCACTGACAGAATCCATGGATGGCAGGCTTTTGAGTGTCCTTGCAAAGAAAGGTGGCTATATTGGTCACTGATTTGTTTTTGTTTTGTTTTTGAATGTCAGAAATGTATATTTGTGAATGTTGAGCTGTTATATTGGTTTCCCTGATGAAAATAAATAATTTCAATTATTATTATTACATTTGTTTTTTGTTAAGTTGCCTAATAATTATGCACAGTGATAGTCACCTGCACACACAGATATCCTCCTAAAATAGCTAAAACTAAAAAAGCCCCACTCCAACTTCCAAAATATTCAGCTTTGATATTAATGAGACTTTTGGGTTCATTAAGAACATGGTTGTTGTTCAATAATAAAATTAATCCTCAAAAATACAACTTGCCTAATAATTCTGCACTCCCTGTATATATACCCTACCAATTAACTTGATTTGAAAGAAGCCTGAATCGAACAAGAATTTTCATATTTATTTGTGAGAACTCGGAGGAGGAGAGGTAATTTACAATGAAAAAATAAAGCCTGTCTTTTGTAACGAAATCTCAGTTAAACATTTACATATCTATATATGGGTCGGGTTTGGGTTTGGCTCTGGCTTGAGATCTTTTCTCACATAGTATGACAAATGCCCACATCACTCCTACTCATTCAATTTTCACAGAATCAAAACATGAATTAAAAATTCTTGTTAGGCCACTAAATTATGAGAATTCCTGGGAAGGCATTCTCAGAAAGGACGGAGACCAAAATAATATTTGTGCATGCCTGCAGTGTTAGTGTGACCATTATTGATGAACATACACCTCATTACACCAAACCGATATCGACCCAATGTGACTGATGCCTATTCTTTTGGCATTAACAACACCCTGCAAAAATGCTCTGATTATATACATCAAAAGAAAGATTTTTTTAGCACACATGTGAAAGGTTACACATTTTGTATATCATTAGGTGGCATGAGCCACTTTTCTCATTGTAAAAAAACAAACAAACTACAATATTCTTTCCAGGAATAACTGTTTTTTCTGCAGACAGCTTATGTTAAGTTCTCTTACTGTGAAGATTTTTCACCATTGTATTCACAAAGTTAGGATTCTATCAACAAGCATACCCTTTTAACTGGTTTTGTTAGGTAATGTGTTATTAACTTAATGTCAGGCGGGACGGAAGGAAAACTGAGATCACTTGCACTCGTTTCTTGGTTTTTATTGGAAGGAGGGAATGACAAGACGTGAATCTTCGATCCGTTGTTTGACGGATTGTCGAGACTTGACAGGCGGGTGAAGGCTTGGCGGGAATGGTCGTGGACCGGCGTAGTCGTCGTCGTTGTGTTAGGAAGAGAGATCAGAAGTCAGGCGAGCAGGGCAGGTCGTAGGCAAATTCGGAAACGGGTCGCCAACGGAGATCAGGTAGAAAAACAGGAGGCAGGCAAAGAGTCGGAGGTACGGGCTTTCTGAGCAGATGGCAACAGATCGCATAGTACAATCGAAAAAAGTGTTACCGGAAGCTGGGGATTTAAATGTACAGGGTGCGCCAATCAGCTGTCCTGGCTGTTTGCGCCAAATCCTGAACACAGGTGTTCCCGATCCGGGTGATTGTGACAGAACCCCCCCTGAAGGGACGGCTCCAGAAGTCCCCAGAAAAAAGGAAAAAAAAATAGATAAAAAAAAATAATCCGACAGGCAAGAGTATAATCCAACAGGCAAAAGTATAATCCGACATGCAGGAACATAATCCGACAGGCTGGCCAGTTAGAACTCCTCTGAGCGGACCGATGCTCCATCGTCGTCTTCAGGCGGCGTAGTCGATGATGGACCCGGCGGAGATGTAGTCATTGGCCGGACACCCCTAGGACGACCTCGGCGAGGAGCAGGTTGATCTGGATACTGGCGGTGGAACTCGGAGAAGAGCGAGCGATCCAGGATCTGCCGGGTGGGGATCCAGGATCGTTCCTCCGGGCCATACCCCTCCCAGTCCACGAGATATTGGAGACCACGTCCTCTACGACGAGAGCGGAGCAGACGTCGCACGGTGTAGATAGGGTCACCATCCAGAAAGCGAGGGGCTGGGGGGGAGGGCCTTCAGGGACCAGAGTGCTCTGGCGGACAGGCTTAATGCGGGAAACATGAAACGTCGGGTGAACCCTCATGGTGCTGGGCAGGCGCAGGCGGACTGCCGATGGACTAATAATTTTGTCCACCGGAAACGGTCCCAGGAATCGGGGAGCCAACTTCTTGGACTCCACCCGGAGTGGAAGGTCCTTGGTGGACAACCATACTTGCTGGCCCACCTGGTAGGTTGGGGCCGGAATTCTTCTTCGGTTAGCCCCCTTTAAATAACTTTGGACACCCCGAAGAAGAGCAGCCCGTGCCTGAGCCCAAGTGCGACGACAGCGTCGGGCATTTGCAAGAGCCGACGGACAGGAAACCTCTTCCTCTTGGTTGGGGAACAAGGGTGGCTGGTAGCCATAGACGCACTGGAAGGGACACATGCCAGTGGAGGAGCAGACAAGGGAGTTGTGGGCATATTCCACCCATACCAGCTGTTGCGCCCAGGAAAGAGGCTCACGGGGAACCAGGCAGTGGAGAGCCGTCTCCAGTTCCTGATTGAGGCGTTCAGACTGTCCATTAGATTGCGGATGGAACCCGGATGAGAGACTGACCGAGGCCCCCAGGAGACGGCAGAACTCTTTCCAAAATCCCAAGGCAAATTGGGGACCTCGGTCTGAAACAATATCTTTTGGGATTCCATGGAGGCGGAAGACATGCAGCTGGACCATCTGCGCCGTCTCTTTGGCGGACGGAAGTTCGGGCAAGGCCACGAAGTGGACCATTTTGCTGAACCGATCCACAATTCTCAAAATGGTTGTCATCCCTTCCGAGGCAGGCAGCCCAGTAATGAAGTCCAGGGAGATGTGGGACCAAGGACGGCTGGGGACTGGTAATGGTTGAAGCAATCCAGCAGGGGGTCGATTCGAAGCCTTCTGCCGGGCACAGGTTTTGCAAGCCCCGACGTACTCCTGAAAGTCCTTTGCCAATGAGGGCCACCAGAAACGTCGGGCCAGGAAGTTGCTGGTGCGGGTAGCACTCGGGTGAAAGGAGAGGCGAGAGTCGTGCCCCCATTGAAGGACCTCTGAACGTAGGGCTTCCGGGACAAATAGCCGCCCCTCTGGACAAGTACTGGGGCCTGCTTGGTCTTGGAGGGCCTCTTTGACGCGATCCTCGATGTCCCAGGTGAGAGTGGCCAGTAACCGGGACTCAGGAAGGATGGCTGTCATACCCTGGGAATGATTGTCCTCCTTTTGAAACTGGCGAGAGAGGGCATCTGGCTTGACATTGCGGGACCCGGAGCGGTAGGAAAGGGTGAAGTTGAAACGGGTGAAGAAGAGTGACCAGCGGGATTGTCTCGGGTTCAAACGTTTAGCAGAACGGATGTATTCAAGATTCTTGTGGTCAGTCCAAACTAGGAACAGAACTGGCACCCCTTACAGCCAGTGGCGCCATTCCTCAAGGACCAATTTTATTGCTAGCAGCTCACGATCCCCCATGTCATACTTGCGTTCGGCAGGGGATAAGCGACGTGAAAAGAATGCACAGGGGTGCATCTTTTGGTCCTTGGTCGACCTTTGAGAGAGAACAGCCCCAACTCCTACGTCCGAGGCATCCACTTCAACGACTAGCTGACGCCCCGGTCAGGTACTTGGAGGATGGCAGCTGTCGAAAATCGAGCCTTGAGGATGGAGAATGCTTTGTCGGCCGCAGGAGACCATCTGAATGTTTCCTTGGGACTAGTGAGAGCCGTTAGGGGACCCGCTATCATGCTATAGTTCCAAATAAATCGTCGGTAAAAATTGGCGAAACCCAAAAACTGCTGGAGCTTCTTGCGATCCGTGGGAACAGGCTAGGAGGTGACTGCCGACACCTTTGCAGGATCCATCTGTAATCTCCCCTCCGCGATGATATACCCCAGGAATGACACGGTTTGGGCGTGGAACTCACACTTCTCAGCCTTAACGAAGAGGGAGTTCTCCAGGAGTCGTCGAAGGACAAGTTGGACGTGCTGCGTGTGGTCCTCCAGGGATTTAGAGAAAATCAGAATGTCATTCAAGTAGACAAACACAAACTTGTTGAGCACATCACGCAGCACGTCGTTGATAAGGGACTGGAAGATGGCGGGGGCGTTCGTTAGACCAAAAGGCATGACTAAATATTCGTAGTGCCCTGTGGGAGTGTTAAAGGCCGTTTTCCATTCATCTCCCTCCCGGATACGGACCAGATGATAAGCTTTTCTGAGGTCCAGTTTAGTGAACACCGTCGCCCCTTGCAGCAGTTCAAAGGCGGAGGCGAGCAGTGGTAAAGGGTAGCGATTCTTAACTGTTATGTCATTAAGGCCCCAGTAGTCAATGCACGGTCGTAAGGAACCATCTTTCTTGCCAACAAAGAAAAAAACAGCTCCAGCCGGGGAAGAGGATGGCCGAATTATTCCGGCTGCCAAGGCCTCCGAGATGTATTCCTCCATGGACTGTCTTTCGGGTGCAGAAAGGGAATAGAGACGACCCCGCGGGGGAGAAGAGCCAGGCAGAAGGTCGATAGCACAGTCATAGGAGCGATGTGGAGGAAGGGAAGTGGCCTTGGCTTTGCTAAAAACTTCCCGTAGGTGGTGATAGCAGGCAGGGACCTTGGACACGTCAGGAGGAGACTTAGAAGCCACGGGTCGGTCGGGGTGATATGCAGAACGTAGACAGGTTTGATGGCACTCGACGCCCCATTCCATGACGGTCCCCGAACGCCAATCAAAGTGAGGGTTGTGCCGTACCAGCCAAGGATGGCCCAAAACGAGTGGCTGGCTGGGGGATGGGAGCAGGTGGAACCGAATTTGCTCTCTATGATTGCCAGAAAGTCTCATCTCCCTTGGTTCGGTAACATGGGTAACTGTGCCCAGAAGACGGCCATCTAGTGCTCGGGCGGTGATAGGAGTAGCGAGGGAATTCAATGGGATCTTGAGTTTGTGGACAAGGGAGAGGTCCAAAATGTTAGCTTTGGCCCCGGAATCCACTAGCGCGGAAAGTCTTTGTGGGGAACCAGCAATCAAGAGATGCACCTCGAGGGAAGGTCGAGAGGTTTCGGAGGACGGGACAAGGGCAGAACTCAATCGGACGCTTCCATTGTCCGACGAGCCCCCCCTTTTAACAGACACGTTGAGATTCGATGCCCCTTGCCGCCGCTATAAAGACAAAGTCCCTCAGAAACCCACCGCCGGCGCTCTTCGGCCGATAGCGCTGCCCGATTAATCTCCATGGCTTCGTGAGTAACTGTCATCGGGGATCGGGGCGTTTGGAACCCACTTGGCTCTTTGGGCGAATTCGTCGGGAGTCGTTTGGTTCTTCCCCTCTCCTGTCGCCGTGCTTGGACCCGACGGTCGATTCGCGCCGTCAGTGCAATGGCTTCGTCGAGGGTAGAAGGCCGAGTATGGGACACCAATTCGTCCTTCAAGTAATCGGCCAAACTGTGGAGATAAGCGTCCACTAACGCTTCCTCATTCCAATTACTCTGGCTAGCGAGTGTTCTGAAGTCAATGGAGTAATCGGCGACCGAACGTTTTTCTTGGCGAATGTTGAGCAGGGAGCGTGATGCGTCAGACGAGGCAGACCCAGTATCAAATACTTTCAAGATCTCCTGGGAGAATAGTGCAAACGAGGAACATGCCACCGAACCCCGTTCAAACTCAGCGGTTCCCCAAAGCCGGGCTCTCCCAGTCATGTGGTTTATGACAAACGCTACCTTGGTTCCTTCGGATCGAAAATTTCGGGGTTGGAGATCAAAAATGAGTCGACAGTTTACGAGGAAGGCACGAACTTGGCTAGGGTCGCCGCAAAATTTTTCGGGTGCGCCCACACGCGGTTCTGCCTCTTTGGAGACATGCGAGGTAGGTAATGGGATAATCAGCAAGGGTGTTCGTGTGCTCGGAGACGGGTTGACAGAATGCGGAAATGGTGACGTCAGTAAGTTTGACAGTTGCTCTGACAGACTCGCCACTTGGTGTTGGTTTTGTAGCAAGAGTTGTTGTTGCTGTTGCAAAAGACCTTGTTGCTGTTGGACTTGTCGTAGTAGTGTGGCGACGTCACTTGCAGATTTTTGTACGGCGCTCTCGGTCCATTGTAGCCGTTGTAGAGCGGAAGGAGGCTCTGAGTTGCTTGGTTCTTCCTTCGGAGAAACGTGCGCTGATCTCATGATGTGGTTTGATTGTTCTGTCAGGCGGGACGAAAGGAAAACTGAGATCACTTGCACTCGTTTCTTGGTTTTTATTGGAAGGAGGGAATGACAAGACGTGAATCTTCGATCAATGTTTGACGGATTGTCGAGACTTGACAGGCGGGTGAAGGCTTGGCGGGAATGGTCGTGGACCGGCGTAGTCGTCGTGTTGTTGGTTGGGGCTGGAGAAGAAGGGCGTCGTTGTGTTCGGAAGAGAGATCAGGAGTCAGGCGGGCAGGGCAGGTCGTAGGCAAATTCGGAAACGGGTCGGCAACGGAGATCAGGTAGAAAAACAGAAGGCAGGCAAAAAGCCGGAGGTACGGGCTTTCTGAGCAGATCGCATAGTACAATCGAACAAAGTGTTACCAGAAGCTGGGGATTTAAATGTACAGGGTGCGCCAATCAGCTGTCCTGGCTGTTGGCGCCAAATCCTGAACACAGGTGTTCCCGATCCGGGTGATTGTGACACTTTAACCTAATCTAGTCACAAGATAACCCACCAACAGTGTAGGGCTCGTTACTAGTAACTGAAATTTGTTTCAATTACTAGTTACTCCTTTAAATAAGTATTTCGGTTTCCCCCCAGATTACGGACATGCAAAAGAAGCGTGCTACTCTGTGGGTAACCTTTTAGTGACGAATTACTGTGTATATGTATACTCGCATTGTAGCCTACCCCCTAGAACTGCTTTAGAATGGCCACGTAATAAAAGAAGAAAGAAAACATGTAGAGCAACCAGGGGAAGCAGTAAAGCCTTTATATTTCTTTGGCTGACTTGTACAATCCTGAGAACTTGCAAGCAAACACTTAACCAAGATCCTTCATAGCCATTTTGTCTCTGGGCTTCAAACCATTCCAAGATTTCCTTCTCTATTTCGGTGTACTGTCCAAACCATTTTGTTTTTTTTCCATGCATGGTGTATTGCAATTTTTCTTTTACAAATACAAAGTAGAAAATTTAGCACTCTTTTAATCGTAAATTCATATGAGCCACACCCCTTCACTAGCTGACCTGTGTGCTACTGGTGACACACAACAGAATATGCTCATATAAACGGATCCCCTATTTCAGTATTTTGCTTTATAGTTGTAAATATGGCTTGGAATCGAGTCTATAGGTTTAGTATAGTATCTCCATGACAATGAATTGTAGTGTCCTCATATTCTACTGCAAGGGTGGGACGGCAGCTGGGTGAGAAGCACGCAGCCCCACGGTGCAGAGGTTCAGGGTTCAATTCCAGCTGCTGCAGCCTTCTCGTGTGGAGTTTGCATGTTTTCCCTGTGCCTGCGTGGGTTACCTCCGGGCAATCCAATTTCCTCCCACATTCCCAAAAACATGCATGTCAGATAAATTGGCTGGTCCAAATTGTCCCTAGGTGTGAATGAGCGAGTGAGTTGTCTGTCTCTGTGTGCCCTGTGACTGACTGGCAACCAGTTGAGGATGTCCCCTGGCTGAGGACAGCTGAGATGAGCTCCAGCACTACTGAGGATAAGCAGTGCAGATAATGGGTGGATTCCACCGTAACTGAGATCAAGTGTACTTTGAAGGCGTATATAAACCTGTTAGATGTATTGTTGCATCATGTGCGAATGAATCACAGTTAGCAAGAAGTGGATGTTGTCATTAACGATTTGATTTTCGTAAGTAGCGGAATAACGCAACATATTGTAACAATGAGTTACAATATTCAACTATTAACACTTTGCTGTAGTCATTACCGAGAAAAGTAGCTGTGTTCCAGGAATGTGTTCCTTTGTAAAACACAATTTTCTATAATTTCTCGTCGTAAAAGCAACAACTAGTATGCTTTGATTGAGCGTGCTGTCCTGGCACTGGTTGGTTTGACTTTTCTGTGATGACACCAAGTGTGGCTAGAATGTCCTGGCTTCAGTCATTACGAGGACCCAAATAATTAAAAAACACAAGTATAATTATTTCTCCTCATTAAATATAATTTGTTGTTGTCGTTTCTTTATTTTTTTATTCCATGTCTCCTCGTTAACTTGTTTTCAATTCATGCGGTTTTGTTACTTATCCAATTTTATTAAAAATATTCTTAGAAGAGAATGGGATAAGCTCTTATAAAACACATTGCCTTAACCAGTCCGTCTTTATAGTTTGAGCTATAATAATAAAATAGGGAAAAATCATGGAAAATAAACATTAACTATGTTGAAATATATTTAAAAATATTAATATTTAGTGCCAGGAACAACATGTAACGAAAATTGGTACCAAAATGTAGTTTTTGATTTCAAGAGACCAAGAAATGGAAGAATGTCAGTAAAAATGGAAAGGATACCCATCTGTTGTGGATGACATTTTTTCTTCAGTTAATGCCATGCACCACATGCAACAGAAGCGGTTGCTGCTAATATTTATGCGGTGAGCGGTGCTGACTTAGTGCTTCTCAATTTTCTGTCACGTCCTCCCATTGGAAGAAGAAATTATTTTGCGCTCCCTCCAAGAAGTCTGTCTCCTTATCTGAATTGATTATTTTCCCATGGGGTCACTTGAGGGTCTGCTCCACTTCGTATCTACACTTCATCCTCAATGCTATTTGCATGGCGTAGACGTTAAATGTAAACAAAACACTGCCAATGAGAGTGTCACTGCTCCTTAGTGTAGTGGAGGTGCTATTGCAGTAAAAAAAAAAGTTCCCCAAAGTAAAAGACACTCTTGACAGAGCCTTGCGCCCCCCCATGGGGGACCAGCCCCACTATTTGAGAACCACTGGCGGTAGCATTAGCAAGAAGCTACACTCAGTAGTTGCCAGGCCCAGAAATTGTTTAAGGTCAAGTAATGGTCATTCTGACGCGTCTGCTACTGGTTGCAACTAACACGGACAATTATAACTCATATTGAGCAAAAACACGTTTTTGATGTTTTTTATGAGGAAATGCATTTGGTGTATCTGTATTTTATATCATATGAAACTGATAATGCTTCCAGATTTGTACCGTATTTTCCGCACTATATGGCGCACCGTGTTATAAGGCGCACCTTCAATGAATTATATATTTTAAAACTTTTGCCATACATAAGACGCACTCCATTATAAGGCGCTATAAGTGCATGCTGGTTTAAGATCAGGTAATTGTGCAATTTTGTAATTGTAATCCTGTGCAGTCCTTCGAGACATTTTTGTGATTAAGGGCTATTTACGGTAAATAAATGTGACTTGACTTGACTACAGTAGAGAATGTAGTTACGTTATGCAACCTCTAGATGTTGCCACGCTAAAGGGAATGTCAACAAAACATTCAAAAAGGTCAAACTTTATTGTTAACAAACGAAGTCAGCTGGCAGTTGCTGTGAAACAGTAGTTCGAGTACGGATGGATAGATTGCATCTTTTCATAAAACGAAAGCACCAAGTAGGACCACTCCTGAATTCTTTAATATTGAGTTCCTGTGCCAGCGCTGTTGCCTTCATACGTATAGTTATCGTACTGACACTTCTGCTTGCCGCTCTTTGTTGAACAACCCACTGTTCAAGTGTCTCCTCTAACTCTGGCCATCTTGCTTTATTGCCACGGAAACTTTGTTGAGTTTTCCTTACTTGGCGGAGCTTATCTTAATCCTTTCTCCACTTCCGTACCATCGATTAATTTATGTTTAACTCTCTCGCTGCCGCTCTATTGCCGTGTTGTGCTGCGTGACTGATCGCCTTGAGTTTAAACTCGGCGTTGTACGTGTGTCTCTTAACAGGAGCCATTTTTTTTATACAAATGCACGTATGAAAGAGAATCGTTGTTTAATATTTCCCAGTATGCACAGCGCGAAAAATGGAGTCGGTGGCTGTTTCTCGTAGTTGCGAGACCTTGCGAATTTAATATTGAGCCATATATAAGGCGCACTGTGTTATAAGGCGCATGGTCAGCTTTTGAAAAAAAATTTAGACTTTTAGGTGCGCCTTATAGTGCGGAAAATACGGTAGTTATGTATTTTATGTGAATATGAAGGCACACTACGCTGCTTATTACAAGGGTTTAGTCGTGTGCTTTCTGTCTCAGGATGATTTTCTCCTGGTGTTTTCAGAATCATTATCCTTTATTCTCTCTGTGAATTCAGTCATCACAGTTACTTTCTATTGCACTCTATTAGAGGTTCCAGTATGAGAATAGAAAAAGTAGCACTTATGCAATGTTCTTGTAGTTCTCCCTATGATATAACGCATAAATTAGGCTGTAGAAATGTGTCCATGAACAGAAGAAAAGCAAACAATACCGTGAACATGTGAGTGAAAATTTAGCTTCAGGCTCAGAACACTCCATTGCCATTCTACACAGCTTTTTTTTCCATCCCCCAAACTTCTGTAAATGACCATTGATTTATACTTTGCCACACATCCAAAGTGGAATAAATCAGTTTATACGCTCATTTGTCATCGTCTTGCCTACAGCCACAGCTGAATTCTTGGGCTCGGCTTTGTGTCAGACGCTGTGAAGCCTAAATCTAGCTTTCTAAAATGTAGCCATTGCGTTCTGCAATATTTTAATATTTTCAAATTAATAATTATTCTTTTAACACTTGTGGCATTGTGTGGTTTGTGACACAATGCAGGTCAGTGTACATTTTTGAAGTGTGACAGCCATTTATGAAATTTTTTTTTTCCAACCACTCAAAATGTTCCGTGGAAACAAGTCTAACAATTCATGTGTAAGCAATACCAGCAATTACCATAAAGTGCATGGGGCTGCAGTCAGAATGCAATCCTGCTGTCAGTAATTTGCAGTAAAATTATTATTTGGGCTTTAACAAATACCAAAATCATAGGAAATGCATTCAAATACTCTAGGTTTATGATGCATTAAAATTTTTGAATTATAATGGCTGCTATATGTCCAAATAATAAGCATAGCACATTTAAATAAAGTATGGGGTCGGCTCCCAAATGCAAAAACATAAATCAAAGCACAATGTTCAAACATCTACATATTTTCACAACCCAGGGTAAATTTGAGATCCCAAGTGTTTACTTTTCAATGCTCTCTCTTTGAAAATATAAAAAACCCCAGAAAATGTACAAAATTTGTAGTTGTATGCAATGAGGGTTAATCAAAAAGGTTAGTTTTTGGTTTGCTTTTGTTTGGGCGTTGACCTAAACATTTGAAAATGAATCAAAATCTGAATTTAATTTAAATGTACTAAACAGCATGCCAAATTCCATTTTGTAGATATTTAACATCTTCAAAATTGTTGTTCTGCCCCCAGGAAAAACTAATTTGAAGTTTAGTTTAGTTTAGTTATTTTTCCATATTCTATTACGATCGAGACTCTCAGACCAGAAGTGATGTCACATTTGGGCCATATTTGTTCAACATTTAACATCTTGATTGAGACATGGCAGCCTCACCATCAACAGCCATCTGCTTCTGCTGTTGTGCCTTCGACCCCGTTGTCTGCACGTTTCCACATATATTCTTTTACAGAAATCAGTAATTGCATCATGGTTTCTGTCAATCATTTGTGGTGTTTGCGGTGTGGTCAGACTTGCAGTACTGTATTTTCATTTCATGTTTCAGTTTTACTTTATTTCAGAATAAAGTGAACCTTGGATGCTAATTTGACTTTGCACTTTTCCTAATAGGAGTTAAGCTGCTGCTAAAACAACAAACACAAACAAAGAGAGCGTAACACTCATACCCTAAAGAATTCTTTCGTAGAACCTGAGTCCAGTGTCCCATATGCTATCTCTGTCTGTTTGGCCAAGTCTTCTGCACTCTCAATGGGCGAAACCATCCTTTCCACAGTCAGGAAGGCGGCGAGGTTGGCTGTGTAAGACGATATGATGATCAGGGTAAAGAACCACCAAACACCTCCCACAATACGTCCAGAAAGAGACCTGGGGAGAAGACAGAGGAAGCGGGCAAACAGAAAATGGGTAGGAAGGGAAAAGATGAAGCAGGAGATCAGAAAGGGGATTTGAGATGGTTGATCATGATGGACCATCAAAGTGTGAAGGTCAATAGGATAGAAATGAGAACAGGAGAAAAACAGAAAAACTTAATTACAACATTATTGCCAAGTTCACCTTATTTATCTTCCAAACCAGTTCAGTACGGACAAGAACACATTGTGCAAGCAATTTTTATCTCAGCCTTTTTGGAACCTTCTCACTCTCCTTATTTCTCTTCCTCTTTGTTAACTCCATCACACAATTGAGCGCAAGCGCATCAACGTAAGTGGCAATTGTCTCTTTGTTTGCATGATTTTTTTTTTGCCACGGAAGGGGAGTTAGAGGGAGGCATCAATGCTGAACAAAACACAAGTTCTTTCAGTTTACAAAGGCCTGGGAATAGTGAGCTGGGAACAGCTCAGCAAACCTTGCAACCCATAATATCTTACAATATTATCTGTGCTTTTTAGATGATGGGAGGACCAGACAAAGAAACTTGCACTACTGATTTCATTACTTATTCAGACGTTTAGACTACTTTCTAAGGATCGGCGAGTATTATCGGGTCGATAGTTATTGAATCAATAACGGAAAAAATATGACATTGCAGTCATCTGCCTAAAAGATAATAGAGGCGGGCAATATCTGAAATGTTAGTATCGAACGAAAGGGAACCAAAGGCAGGGCAGTATCGATCAATACTGATTTGATAAAGATTCGTTCTGCTTTGAAATGTCATGATTATTGCGCAATTGACCAATAATTGACAATGTCAAAAAGACAATTAAAAGATATTCCAATGTACAGTATTTTGAAAATAAATACAATAGTAAAAAAAAGTGTCATTTGGCTCTTATTCCAAGCCTTTGTCTTTTTGCTCCAAGAAAAAGGCCCTTTCAGCTCTGCTGCCATAGTGTCAACGGATAAAATCTTCTGTTCAGGAACAGGGAGGCATCTCTGCTCCAATACAGGTGATTAAAAAAACATGGTTAACAAGCACCTGCCTGCCTGCTTGCAAGCTGATAATTTGATACAATTAAGTAAGTAAGTAAGAAGAGAAACATCCCTTGAAGACCGGAGTGCCCAGGTCCGCTATAGATTGAGCTTTTCTTCATGTGGGTTTTTGGCACAGCAGCGAAAAACTTTAAAAGCCAACACCCTGCTGGGATTCTTGTTTACCTCGGTCATTTTTAGCTTCTGGGACGGGGTTGATCTGCTGTCTTACAGTTTCCTGTTGCCAGAAGTGGTCAAATAGTGGCCAGGTAGAGAGAGGGGCTAAAATTGTGCCTGTCAGTCATTTACTTGGGTATATAATAGAAGAGCAGCACAGGGCCCTTGGCAATAGAGAGAGGGGCATGTGTTTTCTGCACAGAGGAGCAGCCCTTTGAAGAACCTGTTAGAGAAGTAGCGAAGTATCAATACCAGCACAATAGTATCGATTCAATACAAGTGGGTACCTAGTATCGATTAGATTGATATTTGGATCGATCCGCCACCCTTACTCCAAACGCAAAAAAAACGTTTCAATACCAAGGAAGGGACGGTTCTTGGGGTCAAACCGGAAATGGATGATCACAACTGACCATCTGAATGCTTAAAATATGTCTACAGCTTGGAACCTGGCCGAAAAATCGTCTTTAAAGAAAATAGATAAATGGCTTGACTAGTGAGGAATGCATTGGCCTTGACCTGTCTTTGTGCTTAGCCAGAGAGGTGGAGAACGAGAAAAAAGAGATGGTTACTAAATGGTGTTTGGCCTTGCACCAATCTGGAGATGATGCTTACCTCTTACAGGTTGATGGAGCGTGCTCCTTTCAGATAAGGCTGTGAAGGAGAATAGCGTGTTTTTGTGTTGCAAGCCTGTGTTGCTAACTATGCAAAGTCCTTGATTCTGCATGTGACAACAGTTTTAACATATTTATCTGACGGCGCCAATGTGCCTGTTGGTATGCATCAGACAACTTATTCCACGGCAGGTCATGTATCATTTATGATAGCCAACAGATTACCTTCCCAATCGGTGCATGAAAAGATAAATGACACACTGTTTCTTTTTGTTTTTTCTTTTCTTACTTTTTTTTCTAACGTTTGACACTTTTTGAGTGAGTGTTTCTTTTGGTGTAATGCGGCGCTATTTGCAGGCTACACACTGCAGAGTCAAATGGTTGAAATGGAAGCATTGCATACTGGGCTACATAATGTTATCAAGTTTGTCTTTGTCAATATTATTTTACAGCTGACACTGATACAAGGTTCTTCTTAATAGCTCAACATGTGTGTGTTCTGAAGAAATAAGAATGTTCTACAAAATGGGACAAAGCAAAGCTGTCAGAACCCGAAGAGACGGTGGACCCAGACGCGTATTGTTTTCTTACAAGCTTAATTTTATGAAAATGGGGCAGTCATGCGCGTGAACACAAACGCCAGTGATTTGGCGATCGCTGGGCGGAAGAAGTGAGACTGAGGAGTCAGGCGCGGGAAATCAGGAAACCAGAGGCAGACGAGATCAAAACCGGATGGAACAGACGGGATCAATACCTGATACTGGATACACAAGCAAAAATACCGGACAGGACGGGACAGACGGGTTCGACACCGGATACTGGAGCAAGATACCGGACAGAAGGGACATATGGGATCGATACCGGATACTGGATAGAACAGCAAGATACCGGACAGAACGGGAAAGACAGAATCAATACCGGATACAGGTTACACAAGCAAGATACCAGACAGGATGGGACAGACGGGATCGATACTGGATACTGGATACACAAGCAGGATACCGGTCAGGACAGGACAAATGGGATCGATACCGGATACTGGATACACGAGCAATTACCGGACAGTAAGGGACAGACGGGATCGATACCGGATACACGAGCACTATACCGGACAGGACGGGACAGACGGGATTGATACCGGATACTGGATGCACAAGCAGGATACCAAGTCAAAATACACGTCTTGCAAGTACAGAGGTTTGTTGACGGACTGACAAGGAGTGAATGAGAGCGCTGAGTTTAAATAGGAGGGGAGCCAATTGGGCAACAAGCAGCAGCTGGCGCCAAACGAGCGGCCACAGGTGAGGGCAATGGGCAATCGTGACAAAAGCACAAAAAAGCCACATGATACTCTTGCTTTTGGCAGAGGTGATTTTAATATTGGTTATTTTTTTTATGTTTAAAAATGAATTAATTTACATACGCATTGCAGACTGTCCGATCTTTGTATTGCAAACCAAAGCATCAGAAAAAATACAATCCGGTCAAGCATACTTATCTGATTTCTAAAAATAGTAGAACGGGCATGTAAAAGCATACATTCAACAAGCGTACTAACCAGTCAATCATAACTGTGCCACCTTTTTTCAGGCATTCAGCAGTACAACCATCCAACCCAGGTGCCTTCCCACCTTTCATTTCTTTCACTGCCTCTTGCACCTCCCATGTTTCCACAGGCTTCACATTTAAATCACCCATAACGAGCATTCTCTCCATACCATGGATTGCCTCGACACTCACTTCTCTCCCATCCTCCACATTTAGCAACTCCTCAAAATACTGCTAACCAGCAATCTACCTTATCTTTCACTTTCTCTTCCTTTCTCTTTTCCTTTTTTTTTCTCTTAATTATAATAATTATTTATTGAATTAACTACAATTTTTCACAACATAAATTTAAATTAAAAAAAAGAAAGGAATATTATTCCAGAATAAACCAATTTAAAAAAAATAATAACTCAAAATACTTAGTAAAATTTAGTAAAATTACTAAATTTTGTGCAGGCTTGGGGAGTAACGGAATACATGGAATGGCAAAAATTATGTTGGCAAGCTGTTTGGATGTATTTTCATTGTTTTTGTCGCATTATATGTTCAAAAGAGATCAAAGCCAGGAGAGAAAGCTTACCACGTGTTGTGAGTCATAATTTTATTCATATTTAGTTTCGTTTGTCTTTTATTAGCATATTTGGTATTGGAGTAATCCAAAAGTAATTGAACGTAATCAAGTGAAAGTAATCCAAACCAACCCTGATAATATACAAATTGAAATTATGAAAAAACTATGGAAACATAAATTTAAATTTCTGCTTTTCACTTTTAGGATTTTGTTTGGTGAAAAACATTCACATTCACATTTAACTCTTCTGTATCTTCTGCTCTGTGTATAGGTTTTTCTTCTTATCCTGCTGGTTTGTCTCGTAGTTCTACATTGTGTTCCTTAATTACAGGCATATTAGCACATAGTTACACCGGCACTGTCAGTAAACAACAGTTTAGACAGGTTCAGTTTTCAGAATCAACTTTTCTCTTGGCCATTTGAAGTTTACCATCCAGGTAATCCACCGCAACAGAATCATCACCCCGCTCTTCTCCATTTGGCCTTCCGTTACATCTTCATAGATAGAAGTGACACTAAAGACTCGCGGTTAATGCACCTCCTGGTCTTGTTTTTCCAAATGGCTAACGTGCTGTTTGTCATTAGATAAAAGTGGAAGGGGAGTTAAAAGTTAAAAGTGGCTGTGCTCGTCAGGCTACAGCTAACTCGATTGATGAGGGAATTTTTCCAAGGAAACTTGCAGCAGCAAGGCATCTAAAGAGCTGCATTATGGGACCTGTAGTTTGAGAGTTATCTGCCAGGCCATTATAGCAGATGTAGATAAAACTATTTGATATAACGGATATAACTATACACCAGGCCGGGTGTGGCCTGCGGGCCGTGAGTTTGACCTATGGTCTGGATTATTAGGTGCTTCCCAGTTGTTTGATTGCATCCCTAAAAGCAATCTTGTCAACAAAACTCTGTGGACAGACAAAAGCACCAAAAGGCAGAGGAATAGGCTTTCTATGACCACTTCTCGACATGCTAAACTTGCTCTGGTACCTCAAACGGCTGTTTTGCGCTCCCTTGTTGCTTCCTGGCGCTTCTTCAAAAATGTTTGATAACGGAATAGTATATGTTTTCTGTAGGACAGAACAGGAATGTATAAGAAGTTACAGATGGTGCCCTACTTACAAACTAGATTGTGCGTAAGTTGAATTTGTTCGTAAGTTGCTTCAGTGCTATATTTTTATGTTTAAGGTTTATACAAGTATGTTTAAGGCTTGTATAAGTAACCTGTATTGTTTTCTACTAAATAATAAAAATTTCAAATAATAATATGCTCTATAAAGATAAATAAAGTTGAGTGTAACTTACTTTTGGAGATGCGCTTCAATAGGACCTCCTCCGTATTAAAAAGTGGCAGAAAAAAAGCGTTCCGACCATTTTCTTATCCGCATCAAGCTTTATTATTCCGCTTTTGTTTTGAAAGAAACGGCTCACCTTTTCTTTACACTTTACACCGACCATATTGAATGGATGCACGAGATATTAAACAACAAAAAACGTCAAAGTTCTTAGCGTGCTAGCGATACAGTACACGTTGTTATGTTTACACACGAACCAGGAAGTAGAAGCCGGTTTTCTTTTTCGGGGTGGAAGCTGGGTGACCTCTCACAGCGCCACGCGGCGGATAGAATCACTACAATACTTTCCCCTACTCGGAAAAAGGTGCAACCAATACAAAATCTAACTTACAGCGATGTCCGGATGTTTTTCGACATCCCGAAAAAAAATGTTCGTATCTACCGTTTTACATAAGTCGAATGGTCGTAAGTAGGGGTTTGACGGTACATGATGGGGGCAAAGTAAAGTGGATCGTGTCCTTAATCCATACAGTTGTGTAATCAAATGACAACATTATTTTAAATATTGTAAGTTGACAGTACAGAAGTTAACGCATAAATGAAATATTCTACTTTGCACGTTTTGACTATTGCGGGAATTCAACCAGGCAGGAATCGTGGAATTACTGTTATTACCAAAGTGCATTGAAATAAAGTCCGGGCAGAGGATTTTAACTGGTGACCTTGAGACCAATTTGAGTTTGTCAGCACAAGTGCACTACTGTAGTTGGTTAGTCATTCCATTAGATGTATCTGTTGCAATCATTAAGTATTCAGGCCACCTAGGGCCACTTACTCAATACATTACGCATGCATGTGCGCGCACGCACGTACATTCACACTGTGAAGCGAATATGTACTTGCAGATAGCAGCAGGCAAAGACTGGAGCTGTAATTTCAGATGTTTATTGACAAAGACATCCAATTCCCTCGGGATGTTTTCTTCTGATCACTTTACTTCACTCTGCTGCACTCCTTCGCTGCCGTCCTCCTCATCAGCATCGCTTTTCTCGCCTTCTATGCAAACAATGGCGGTCCCGCCATACTACCCATCATCGCTTTTTGCAGTACAATTTCGCATTGTGACCTTGCCAATCAGCAACATTAACACCCTGCACGTTGCGGGACTTACAGATGACAGGTGGGCGGCGTGAACGTCTTTTCAAGGTCGCTCTGACAATGCGGGCCATTGTGTGTTAATGCTTTCATGTTAGCTGACACTCAACGCTCCACACCCAAACAAAAAGACATAAGTGATGTGTCATTCACGAACGTAACGGCTCTATTTGCCGACTCTTTAAAGTATGTGGCGGGCCGTGCCTTTCACACCGAAGCCTTCAGCTCCAGTGTGAATTAGTGGCTCTTGGAAGTGAACAGTCCTATTTTATTTGTAAGGACCCGGGTGGAGAAGAGGTTATTTAGGCCGACTCTTGCAGCGCGCTCGGTTTTCTGTGTCCTTGTTCCGGTCGTGAAAGCCAGCAACACAGACTGCGCTAGAGGTGGAAGGGTTAGACATGAAGTGAAACACACAAAGCCTGTCTTTTGTAACAAAATCTAAGTTAAATAAGACTGTATAAAAAGAGACAACGAAGAACATCTACGGGTGAATAATCATTTTAAAAAAAGTCGGCGAAAGAGAAGCTCGCCTCAACTTAAATGTAATGATTGACATTTTATGCCCGACCCTGGCCAAAAGTCGGGTCTGACTCAGGTTCGGGGTTGGGCTCGGGCTTGAGCTCAGGCTTGGGCTCAGGCTTAAGGTCTTACCTTTAGGCTGAATGTGGCGGACACTTCCTTTTCCCCGCTTGAGAAAGGCTTGCTCGGTTTGGCGTTTTCTGACCTTTCAATAATAAATCAACCCAAAAATATATTTCCTTGTGAAGCTTGTTCTCTTCAAGTTTAACTGTTGGCGTGATCGCTTTAATGGATTGCATTTGTTTTTCTTCTACTTGGGAGGGCATGTCAGAAAATAATTGACTGGATCAAAGCAACAAATAATAAAGAAAGATCTTTTTGGGAGGCAATAGAGCCTGCTCTTTTTAGTGAGCCAAGCTGAAAGGGCCGGTTCTCGAACAAGAGCTGGAATTCCTGTCACTAATTTTGGAGATTGTACAATATATATATTTTTAAAATGAATAAATAATTTTGTGCTTAACATTGTGTTACTTTTTGGAAATATATGAAATAAAGCAACAACAATAAATTGAAAGAGCCATTTGGGAGCCAAAAGGGCCAACTCGGTTTAGTGAGCCGAGCTGAAAGAGATGGTTCTCGAAAAAGAGCTGGAATTCCCATCAGTTATAGGGGAGATTGCATTATATAAATATCTTTAAAATTAGTAAATAATTTTGTGCTTAACATTAAATCATCAGTAGTAATATATTGATAAAACCCATTAAAAAATGATCAGAAAAGCTGTTTTGATGCTGGAAGATTTCCTACGAATGCCCAGTGCGCGTGCACATGCTTCCGGGTGATGTGCAAGTTTTTGTCCTACCTATCATATGTACCTTTGAAAGTGATAATATGATCAGTTGAATGTGATAAATACTCACGAGTTTTGATTTGATTTAGCCTAATTTGACTCTTTCACTCCTTCAAAAAACTCTTCCGTTTGACATAGCTTTTAAGCATGGTGTTTGTTGACAATTGTAATCACGCTGTGCATGTATTGACGGCAACCCTCGTTTTATATTATCAGTAAAACTTTGTTTGCAATAATTCTGAGTTTCAGTGTTGCTGGTTTATCTTGATAGAAAAGAAAATGATTTTACTGTCAGGTCAGCCTACGATAGGACGTCTCGACAGGGTATAATGTTTTGGCAGAATAAAGACTCTTTTAGTAAGTCAAGCCGAAAGAGAAGCCTCTCAAAAAAGAGCCGGAATTCCCTTCACTAAAAGACACAGGCGTGTGTGTGTGTGTGTGTGTGTGTGTGTGTGCCACCGCACACTTCTTGTCACAAAAAAAATAATTAATTAGGTTGAGGATCAGACAACAGATAAGCATGAGCAGCCTTGAAAAGATCCATCCGAGGTAGATAAGGAAATCTTATGGAGAATATTGGACGCGATGGAATGTAAAATTGGAGAAGGGAGATCTTTCCCGTAAGGTGGATAAATATAGAAGGTGCAGATTGTGGAGTGAGAGTAAAAGACCTGAATAGAAGAGGACGTAATACCCAGACTGCAGAGATGACTGCAGCAGCAGGGAGCGAGGGACGCAAGCCGCATACCAATCACGGCAACTCAATACACAACGTGCTCATGCGCACAAACACACAGATATATTCAAACAGCATGTGTCAGATATTGTTTCCCCAAAGATCCGTGTGAAGGTTACAAGAAAGAAAAGCACCGTATTAGAAAATATGCAAGCGTAGGTCAGGATATAGTTGAGCAAGAACAAAGTGTTTTATTGAATAAGGATGAGCTAAGATATTTGCATTTGGGCTATGAAAATCTTGCTTTCTTGTTTGGTTTTACATGAGTCCCAATGGCATGGTAAATGTCAACTATTGTTGGGACTAGCGAATTCCTGGAATGCAATTACTTTGGCTGCTGGAGTACACTAATGCGTTATTAATAAAATAGTGCAGTTAACTGTTGTTACAATGTGGTGCATTACTCCGCTAGATATTAAAGCAGATCATGGGTAAGTGTTAAACCCATTGTAAATTGCTTTGGGAGGTCTTCAGTGACTTGTAAAGCACTATATAAATGCAAAGCGTTTACCATTTACCATAGAAAATTACGTCATCCTCAACATTTGCTAAATGTTCCACTTTTGCTTGAAATGAAATGAATGAAACGATCTGCATTTATATAGCGCTTTTCAAGTCAATGACTTCCCAAAGCGCTTTACATTGTGCTTCACATTTCCCAATAGCGGCCGTGATCTGAGCAGCCATGTAAGGCGCTAACCTGCTTATTGGGGGTATTGGGGTTTCAGTGTCTTACCCAAGGACACTTCGGCATGTAACACGGACAAGCCGGGATTCGAACTGGGATCCCTCAATCCTAAAACGATCGCTCTACCTCCTGAGCTACTGCCGTCCCAATGTAACATGCAACCCTAACTCCTGTAAGTGGGGTGCGTAGCTTTAGTTGTCCTTAAGAAGTTTAAAATTAAATATTTTCTCTATTAAATATGTGTTATTGGTATGGCGCCCGCCCCGAGACTGGGAGGTTGTGGTTCAAGCCTCGGCCGGGTCATACCTAAGACTTAAACATTGGTACCCGTTGCCTCCCTGCTTGGCGTTCAGCATTGGGGGTTGGAATTGGGGGGTTTGGTCACCTAATGACTCCCAACACCTCAGTTGGGTTGAGCGAGGGTGCTGAGAATCCCCTCCTCTGAATCAATCTCCCAAAAAGAGTCAGAAATGACTTTAGCCAGAGGAGGGCGTCAGCAAGTAGAATACTTTTGAATTAGACACCACTTTCAAAAGGAAAGGGTATGTTTATATTTACATGCAAAATACAACAGAATTCACATATAGTATGAGGTCGCTGAATTTTTCCTCATGGAGATATTCTCTCTATCGTATATACTCACATCCAAGCCATATTTACAACCATAAAATAAAATACTGAAATAATGGGTTTAGTTTGAATGCGCATATCTAGTAGTGTGTCACCAGTAGCGAATAGTAGAGTGTGAGCTGTTGGGGCTTATGCATGAACAAGGAAATCAATGCAGAAAACGTGAGCACATAATTTAAAGTAAAATTGTGCAGAATTTTGGTGATTGTATTTGTAGAAATTATTTTTGCAATACACCCATCCTGGAGAAAAAAAAGAAAATGTCTTAGGCAGTGCCTAAAAATCATTGAGTGGTTTGAAGCCCACAGACAAAATTGATATGGAGTTTTCCGGGTAGTGTTTGCTTGCAATCTCTCAAGATTGCACAAGTAAATACATATGAAAGGTTAACTTCTTCCGCAAGTTGGAAAACACATTTTCTCCTATTTATTTCTTAATGTAAAGCAGTTTAAGGGGGTTAGTTTCTATGCAAGAATAAATGCTAATTTGTAACTAGATAGTGAGTTTGACAGTAACACGCTACTTTGGGGTGTCAATAATCTGGGTGGACGCAATTACCTTTCAGAGGATGTAACTCATAACTGTAACCAATAATTGTTTTACAGTACTGCACCCAACAATTATGTCAAATATGCTGATCTCTACTCTTTAAAAAAATTACGGTAAAGAAAAAACCTGGCATCATCATGGCAGATGGTAAAAACCTGGAAAAAGGTTCCCAGCAAACCAGCTTATTTTTGGATGCTGTAGAGACACCGCTCTTAGGATTGGCCGATACTTGGCGCTTTGGTATTGATTTTTACCAATCCGATACAGATACTTTTTGTTCAGAGATGACATGATTATTAAATAATTGACCCAAAAGTGTTTCAACCATTGCCCACCTAAAAATAACCTGCAGCACCCCATGAACAAAACAAAAATAACAATCAAAGACACATTCATTTGGACCTCGACACAAACTTTAACATTAAACCAGGGTGGTAAGATGGGAGTAAGGCAGCAGACAGAAAAAACCATTCCGGAGAACTTTGCCGGCTTGCAATACTGCAACAGAGTCAACAATATCATTAAGGACTCTTCTCACCCCGGCCACTACCTCTTTGACCCTTAGCCCTTTGGTAGAAGCTTCAGGTTTCTTAAAAAAGGAGTAAAGAACTCAGAGACGGTTTCTTCTCCAGGGCCAAAACCACCCTAAAGAAGCGCGTAAGACTTGGAACTATTTCTAAAAAAGCCCACTAATATAATTAACAAGCAGTGTTGCAGGGTCGATAGAGGGTTGATTTCGATGCGTTCAGTGGTCACCGGTCGAAAGCTGCAGTACTCAATTTGGCTGCTTGGGGGTGTTAGCGACCCAACATAAGCAGACTACACGAACGCAGATGTTTATTGATTTTGTTGGTAATGATTGGGGTATGCATTGGTGAAAAGACACTTGCGGGGGTCTATAGTACGACCGTGTACATTTTCACAAAAATCTGTTTATCCGTTTCGGAGAGTATGAGTCACATACAAATCCAAACACAGGGGGTTTAAATTATATGGATTAGATAGATTCGATTTAGTAGGGTATTACTAAACAAGACACACTTAAGATAAAAGGTTACAATTCTTTGCTGATAATTCTTAGTTGTAAGGGTTTATGTTACACAGTATTGGTTTCACTACTCCTGACAAAACGTTAGTATTGGCCCTCCAAAGGCAATGCTCACTGCACATACTGTATTTCACAGGCAACTCTGAGTCTAGTTCAAAATAAATCAGAACACAAACAAGAAAACAATGTTACATTTCGCATGCTTGCTTTATATTACCACTTTGATTATATATTCACAGGTTTTTAAGAGCCCTGGCAGTGAGAATCGACAGCCGCTTATTAGCTACAACCCGAGGTCAATAAGCCATAAAATATTTTCAAAAATTATTCTCTGCCCCTGTCTCTTAGCAACAACGAAGACGAGTGGGCAGCCATGACGTATGGCGTTCGACTCGTTGGAAGGTCAGATGTTACTAAACATTCAGAAAAACTGAAACTTAAAGACATCTTGGTAACTCTGGAGTTGCCAAATTTTATTTCCTGTGATCAGGATAAAGTCACCCCTCAAACAAGCCTTGAGAAAAGGCTGACCACTGTTTTTCATAGGAAGGGGCGTGGATTTACAAACAAGAAACTTAACAGACACAAGATTTTCCAGGCAAAAACAAGTGAGGGACATCTTCCCGACAAATCTTTGTTCAGACCTGATTTAATTGGATCTCACACGTGTTCTGATAAGAGTTTGGCAGACTCAAGGCCAGACATTTCAAAGCAACCAGAACACCACTTTGAAACATTGCTGGGAAATTATTGAATGAAATACATTGAAACATCCAGAGAACACAAGAAGTGACTACTTCCTTCAAATATGTGGAAAAGCATAAGGTGTATTTTCCGGACTATCATACCAGCCAAAGAAATGCATACCGTAAAATCTGGACTACAGAGCGCACCTGATTATAAGCCGCACGCACCACATTTTGCGGACGTTATTGGTTTTGTCCTTACACAAGCCGCATCTGTATATAAGACGCATGCACCAACATTTAAACATGTAACACAGTCACAAGTTTATCCCAAACCTGACTTTAGGTGCCGCGATTGTAACTGCAAATATAGTACACAATCCATCCATCACAATCGGCAACCTGAACAGAAAATGATACCGGTAGTTAGAATTTAATGCAAACCTTTAAAGTCCAGGTCCCGTTGAAAGTAATCCAACAAAATAAATGTATAATTCCAAAGTTAAGGGAGGGAAAAATATATATCCACTATTGTCCGCTGCAACAACAAAGAGATTTAACTCAGCTTTACCCCACTTCCCGTCAGCCCGCGTTTGCTCCGCCCCTTCTTTTTGATTCGCTCATAGAAAACATATCACAAAAAGTCTCTAAAATAAATACATTACAAAAATATACAGTTGCAAATACATATTATACATGGTTACACATATTTACAAAGAAAGACGGTACACCGAGAGAGTTTTCAAAGCTTTAATAATAATAACATAACTAACCGTGCCTGTGAAAGGTACCACTACGCTACTCCTAACACACTCGCAACACACAAAGCATAGCTGTTTAAAAAAGCCATACCACAATTGCAAAATTCACGGTAAACCGTCCTCATCTTTCTCCTCATAACGATCGCCATCAAGGGAGTCTTCCTCATAATCGGAACAAACCTCTGTCCTCTGTCATACGGACAATTTGAACATAAACTAAGGCCCAATCCCATTTCTCTCACTCGGCCCTGAGGACCCTCCAGTGAGGTCCCTCGATAGAGGAGTGCCCTCCGCCGGTGGAGTGCAAAGTGGAGATGGTTTGGACAAGACTTGCAAGGTTCCACCCCTGTCCAGGCGATGGCGGTAATATTAATTGGCTGTAGACCTCAGTGACGTATTGGTCTACGTCACATGTAAACAACTCGAGTCTCAACCTGTGGTGTGTCAGTTGGAGAGTTCGTGCAACGTTAAAAATGCCCGCTACAGCTGTGTTATTACCGATTGCCTGAAAGCTCATCATCTTTTCCGTGTCTCCAATCAACGGAGGAGAAATGTGCTATACTGAAGACAGCTTCGGCGCTATGTAGTGCTGATTCATCTTTACAAGGTACGTACACTCATTAAAAAAAATTGACCCGTTCGGTCAAATACTGTAGAAGTTAACATACAATGCACGTTCACATAATACCCTATGTTTGTGTAGACATAAATGGCAATCTACTTATTAGTATCTTAATGCCATTTTATGACATATAGTAGGGGTCTTGAATCTGTGACATGACGAAACGTAAACAAACACAAGAACAGTCCACCTGACCCTTTAGCTGACATAATATCGTCACCAAACTTCCCTGTACGACCCAAAAACCTTAGTTCATAAGGAATTTAATTCAAAAGAGTTGTCATTGAATATAAAAAGGTCATTTCAACATTTTTTCATGATGCTTACATCACAGTTAAAGCGGTCTTTTTCTTTTCTATGCCCACATTTATGTCTAAATTGTTTGTTATCTATTGTGTTCCAGAGTGGCTGTCCCATAAGCGTGGACAGGTTGGACAGGAATGTTCCCATCCTGTGCTTATGGTTGGATGTGGAGTCAGAACTCATTCAGGACTTAAGGTTGAGCAAGGTTATGTGGGCCCTGCAGGAGCTGCTAAAGAGGGAACAGGGCCATGGCTGGAGGTCCTGATCTACGTGTACTGGCTGGTCCACGCTCTGTCCTACCGTGTGGTGTCACGGGTCTTCAGGGTTCCCTGGTCCACCGTACAAATAATTGTCCACAGTTAATATGGAATAAATTGCCCAAAAGCCATATTTTAGGCTCTGGAAGTCAGACCCACATTTGCATTATGTGCTTTTCTGCATTACTATTCAATAAACATCTTCATTTTGAGTAACACCTTGGTGGTTTATTTCATAATGATGTGAGATACTGTGTGTGAACTATGTGACTGTTGGACAGAAAACAAATACAAATCACTCCAGCTTAAATAATAGTTTACTTTCAGAAAAACAAACTCACATTGGGCCAAAATACATAATAGTAAATAAATAATGTGTCACAAATTTTAACAAAAATATACCAATACTTCCATAAAGCTGGAAACACAAACTGGAACTTCATTGAGTTCTTAATAAAAATAAAAAAAATTCCTTTTATAAAACAAAGGGAAACATTGCAGAGATGTCACTGTTCTGGAAATTTGTCCACGAGCTTCCCAAAAAGGACGGGAACCGCTCAGTTTTGGCCACAGTTTCTTCGAGCCTATTCCTCGCTCCGGCAGACTCCGCTTTCAAAAAGTCAAGGAGTGTATCGTGCTTCCTTTTTTTTCTGGGTGATTTGGGGTTTGGCGCCGGATTAGAAGGTGCCAACGACGTGCCCGGTGGTGTGGATGGCGTGGTAGCTGTGATGGTGACCAGCTCTTCCACGGGACGTTCTACAGTGGCCTTTAGGTTGGGTGGAAAAAACAAGAATTACTTAATGCTGATGTATTGTACAAAACAACTGTGTATAGGATGCTCAACAAGTTGATATGAGACAGGAAATGATAGGATGTGTTCTGGATAATTATTTGATAGTGAATAGATACAAAAAAATGACATGTTATTCTTATGGCTGTAAGAGCCTTCTATTGGCCAGCATCACATATGCTTTAGAATTGTCTCCACATTTGGACAACATTTTGAGAAGGTAATTAGTTTACTTAATATGTGTTTACAGAGAAGGCAGTGGACTGTGTGATAGTAATTTGTTTCAACTGTATTTCCACGTGAAATTCGGAGACATTACTCATAATGCATGATGAAAACTAATGCATTCTGATCTCACATGAAAGAATCATATTGTAAATAAAACACGACACCCGAAATTGTGTGCAGTAAACAAGGGCTTATGTCCAGAACGGTATTCTGACTATGCTCCATGTAGATGTATAAGCACGACTCGTTTAAGATAAAAACAGGGATGGGCTGAACCGTGATTTTCTGCACAGTTATCCTACTTTACAGTTTGTAGCGTGAAGATTTTTTTTGCCAGCTCCCTTGGTAGATTAGTGCACTTCGTAAAGTAGCGATTTTGCAATGTTCGTGTTTTAACGCGAAAATACTATTTTCTATTGCATTTACGTCTAACTAAGATATCTCAATACATTTTGTTCCAAATACATGCGTGGTTGTGGAAAACTACTTACATTTGTGCGGTTCCTTTCCGGGCATGTTTGTTGATATTGAGAATTCGCAAAGACTTCTGGGTAGTCACTTCGCCGCCAAGTGAGGTAGGGAGCCCCCTCGGTCTTGAAGTGGTTACGAGATGGTTTGAGGTCACTTCTGCCTCGGACTTGAGAGTATCGGGACACACCCCATTTTCACGTGAACGCGCAAACCGAGTGACTAGGGCACATAGCGAGTGAAAGTGCGAAGAATGGGACTCAGCCTAAGACTCGAGTGCTGCTGGTGGCTGTTAGAAAAATTACATAAATTGGCCGCTTCACTGAATAAGCTGCAGGGCTGAACATTTGGGAAAAAAGTAGCAGTTTATAGTCCGGAATTTACGGTAATCAAGAGGGAAAAAGACATGTAACAGTCACACTATGAGTATAAGTCACATTTCAGGGGGAAATTTATTTAAATCCAAAATCAAAAACATTCATTTGATCTTGAAAGACCATTTGAAATAGAAATAAAATGGAGAACACGGTGAACTAACATTACACGATAGACACGTTCATATACATCAGGAACGACGTAACATATTAGTTTTTCAGACAAACTCTGGCATAAAAAAAAAATGCTTACCAAACTATCAGCTTTACTCCAAATCACTGGATCTAATGAAATATTCATCCTCGCTGTCACTTTTACTGGTCAAGAACTCCCCCAATTCAGGAAGAAGACTAAAAGCTTCTTCTAGGTCGCTGTCAGGGTTGAAATGATCAACACAGGCCTGTATATACAGAACGAAATGTCGATACATCTGACCCGCACAGTTTCCTTGAATGTACAGATATTAATAAAATATTGTATTGAGTTGGAGTATTGAAGTACTAATAATATACTAAATAATCATAGCTATGTATAATATTATACAGTAGTGCAAAGAGTGCAAGAGGAGCAGCTAACCAGATGTGCAAAATCTTGAGCTTTAATGTGAAATTAACATGAGAAGTGATATACTGTTGGTTGTATTGTTGGATCCCTTAACCACTAGGGTCGTAGGGGCACCATTACCTGTGGTGTGTCTTGGGCAAGTACAGCCTTAGAGAGCCCATCTCTCCCCAGGCCTTTATATGTTTCCGCCCAGTCCCGAACCAGGGACCTCCTGCGTGTTCGGCGAATGTGCTAACCACTGCACTATGGAAACATGGTTCAGGTTTTGTTAATAAAAATGTTAAACTCAATGACATAACAACGTGTTTCACATAAGTTGCTCCCCGGGCCAAGCAATGAAAAAAACTGCAACTTATACTCCAAAAATTATTGTGAATGAAGAATGTAATGATCAAAGTAATGATGCCATGAGTAAATAATAAAACTAATATAGCTGCAACACTCATGAAGTAGTGACAACATATGCATTGACTCATCTTAATAATCTAACAAGACCCAGACCAAGGAATACATAAGTTTGACAAACTCATAATAATGGAACGTAATGGGAATGTGTGACAATTCCACTCACGCTTGTGCACTTTCTGGCAGACACTTAAATACACAAAGTAATGAATGCTTTACAACACTTCCCTCATGACACATCTCGCACAATCAAATATTACTCATAACAGCTTTGCTTGTGAAGAGAGTGTTTGTGAGGAAGGCTAGCGGAAAGGAGACAAAAGGATTACAAATGCTTGTTTAACCCCTTAATGTTCCGCCGGCTGTTGATTAACAAATACTTGTCTGTACGATGTCAGCAGTCACTGAAATATGTCATGCCACATATCATTGGAAAGCTTAAACTCCTGCCCAAATTGGGAACTGCAGCTCCTGACCCCCGACCACTTCATGCAGCTGAATCCAAGGCAACTTTCCTTGTCTAAATCTAATCTATCTGATGTAATATATCGATGTAAATCTACATTTCTAATCTGGACTGTGAGGCGCATCGGATTATAAGGCACCCCCCCCAAAATAGTATTTTTTCATAAATTTTTAAGGCGCACCAGACTATAAGGCGCAACACAAGGAATGTCAGCCAAATAGCCAGATAAACAAACTTGAATAACCCCTAAACGCTAAGTTTTGTTGATGAAAATACGTGTGTCAGACACATCCAGACACGATGTCTTTACAATTTCACCAATCACTGAAATACGTCATGCTACATATCATTGGAAAGGTTAAATTCTTGGGATTCAAGCCACGCATTTAAAAATGTACTATTCACAGAAACATCTTGATCAGTCTGAAACAGGGTACCCAAAAACTATAAAGCAAGCATAGCTCACTAATTACATCCCCTGGCAGCCATCAAAGTACTTGAATGTCTGCAAACACTGACCGTCCAGTAAATCAAACGGTGTAAAATATTTCCCCCAAAACACACCACAATGCTTACAGATTAGAATATAAAAATCCACCTAAAGGCATTTCTGCACCGTTGTATGTTCCTTGTTGTAATCTGTTTGTTTTATTACACAAGTTCCATTTACAAATAACAGACTCGTAAAATCATTCCCAATATGGCTGTTAGCCTCAGTCCTTTTGATTGACACTGCTGTTGGCCATTAGCAGGCTTTTTTTTCAAGGTCCACAGTCCACATTAGCTTATAAGGGCCTTTTTTAGCTTTGAATGTCTTTATCCAGTAGTAACCGAATCAAATGATGATTGACACTTTCCCAACATAAAGGTATGCATCTTTTTGATGTGTATTCAAATCAGAGCCAAAAAGAAATGTGCTTAATTTCAATTTGGGGTCCCTTTTTAGGCACCATTATTATGCGCAAGTGTACAAAATCATTAATTACTCTTTCAAAATGTCTAAAAAATTGGCCAAAGCAAAATATACAGTTGCAGAGTTTTTATAGCTGTAAACCTATCATCTCCAATTGGACAGTTTTGGAAACAGCTCAACCTACCCTACCCTAAAATGTGTAAAATACAATATTTAGTTTTTCAGATTGTGGTCAAATTTGACAGAGTACCAGGTAAGGATTCAAACTATTGTATCTCTAGTTTTCTAGCTAAGATGCCCATGCTACACTCATCTGCACATATTAGATTGTGAGAAAAAACCCCTACTACTTCTGTGTGTTACAACTGAGATTACTCATTGTTAGTACCTCTTGCAGTGATTATTTCGGTTTGGGATCATCTTCAGTCTTACCTTTCCCACAATCCACAATCTTCTGAGTCTTACCGTTCAAAATAGATCAAAAGAGTCCACATTTTCCAAACGGCATTCAATTTACTGTGGGTACGTCTTGGATTGGAATTTTAGGCAAAATTTACAGGACCGTTAAGGGGTTAACAGTTGCAGATATGGACCGTTTTAGCTTGTAATCTTTTAAAAGGACAGTGTGGAATAGTTGACAATTACATATTGCTGTATTGTGTAGTGCAACCAAAAACGAGTGCTTCAAAGCACAAAGATGAACACAAACAACGTAGACGCACAGTGAGCAAACCACACCATTTTCTTCTCATTTTGTTTCACAATATTTTTGTTTTTGAGGGTACCCTTAGCAGTAAGACGGCGGACAATCATGTAAGCTTTCTTCAATGACCCTTCTGTTTTGTAAAATAAATGCTAATTTCAGGACTTACAAGTATTTTGAAAATGCACGTTTATACCAATAAATCTTTTAATTAGTTAGACCAATTATATCCTAGATATTGTTGCAACTGCTCAGTGTTGGGACTAATGCGTTACTAAGAAACACATTCCTGGAATGCAATTACTTTTCTTGGTAACGAGTGAATACAATTTGATTACTCTACTGTTGTTACTATAAGAGGCGTTACTGTATTACTCTGCTACTTATTAAATATAGATTGCTAAATACTACTGCATCATTTACAATGTCGCATACAACCCTTGGCCCGCCAGAATAAATCTCAAGCATGGAGTACGAGGTAGCTGAATTTCTCCTCATAGAGATATTCTGCATACACTATACGTGTCTAAGCCAGATTTACAACATCAAATTAAAATACTAAAATCAGGGCACAGCCTATATGCACATATTTGATGTGTGTCACCAGTAGGGAATGATAAGCAGCGTGTTCAGAGGAGGTCGTGGCTTATACAGCAGCAAAAACAATTGTGTGCTACATTTTGGTATATTTATTTATAAAAGTAATTTTGCAACAAACCATGCATGGAGAAAAAAAAGAAAATGTCTTGGACCGTACCCAGAAATGTAGTAGTAGCTATTCAAGTTGCTTGAAGCCTAGAGACAAAAAGGATATGGAATGTCTCAACTGAGTATTCTTTTATAAGCTCTCAAGAAATATGAAGGTTTCACTGCCCACACAACTTGGTGTGCACATTTTCATCTATTTATTTTATTATGTGGCTTTTGAAAATCAGTTTTATGGGGTTTTACAGTAATTTGTAACTGGATAGTTACTTTCAGAATAAGACGCTAATTTTTGATTTCAGTAATCGAGGGGGACACTGAATTACTTTTTTCAATGACATGCTCAACACTGGAAATGCTGCAACTGCTCCTACATTAATTTCAGCTATGATTTGTCCTTTTAAGTCCGAGCAAAAATCTGCTGCATATTCCAAAAACTTTCTTTAACAGTTGTTTATGAGTCGCTGATGCTATTTTTCAACTTTCATTTGACTAATTAAACATAAAATATCATGCCCAAAAATTTACATAACCAATTTTGACAAAAAAATGGCGTTCCATCATTTAAAATAAATTCTGTTACTTGGATGTTGCCCTCTCTTGGGATTTGCATTTTTTTCCTGATACCAAACAAGCTTTGAAACACAACCCCCGATCCCAAAGGTTTACCTTAGATAGACTGTTGGGAAAATAAAAGACACATTTTCTTTTCTTTTTTTAAACACAATATTAAAATCAGGCACACATCTTGGGGGAAAACACAATCACACAATCCCATGAAAATCACATTTGAAGAAATTGGAAACCTTAACTACTTTAATCGGTAATGCACAGTATTTCCTTGACTATCACGGTTCAGTTTTTAATTATTGCAAAAATATGCGCAATTTACAAAATTTCTGCATCACCCAAAGAGTGCCAGTACACTTAAACCAATCGGAGACCTTTGGTTTCCTTGACGCTGACTGGTAGACCATACAGGGATCGCTGCCTTCTGGTGGCTATTTAACCACAAGGACCTAGAAAATTAAGGGATTGTAAATTGCAGTAATAAACAGCCGTACTTGCCAGACATTAACCCATCTAGAGGGATAAGAACATAGCAGTAAAAATCAACCATCTTCCTTTACGCTTGCAAGACATGGACTCTCACAGCAAAACTGGACAAGAAAATCCAAGTGTTGGAGATGCGATGCTTCAGAAAACTTGTAGGAATCAGCTACTTAGTCCATGTGACAAACAAAATGGTGCAAAGAACTGTTGTCAACTGTGCGCACACAGAAACTTTATTAGTATGGCCACGTCACAAGATCATCAGGACTGACCAAGATAATTCTCCAGGACACAGTCCAAGGGGGCAGGAGGAGAGGAAGACCGAAAAAGAACTGGGCCGACAACCCAACACAACCCAAGAACAAGCCAAGGACCGTCAACAGTAGAGAAGGCTATTCAGAGTTGTGTCCTCATTGGTACCCTGATGACCCATTGCGGTTAAGGGATCCATGAACCAGGAACCGTGAAATTGCAGGCAATTAAATACAATATTAAGGAGAAATATGTTGCTGGGATGTCAGTCAGTGAATAAAATGTTATGTACTACTAATGGCATTGATGATATATATATATATATATATATATATATATATATATATATATATATATATATATATATATATATATATATATATATATATATATATATATATATATTATATATTATATATATGTATATTATATGTATGTATAGTCGGTATTAAAGACAATTCAAGATTTGGGTAAATATTTTACTAACGGTCAGAGAAATTCTCGTGTCAAACATCCTACATAACTGCAAAGGGAGTCAGGGCTGCCCTGCGGAATGACTGAATTGTAGTCACTGCTATGTTCAATTCCCACCAAACACTGGCTTTGCACGAATATGAAACTCCCCCAAAATGTGTGAATTTGGTTAAAATACCCCATATTGGTTGTTTTCTACAATACAGCCTGTAAAGTTATTACATCGATTAGAATCTGTACATTTTTTTTTAATTCTTGTGTTTTTGGGGTGCAGTGTATAGTTTCTCTCTAAAATTGGTGGGCCATCAGGGCCTGCAAGGTATTCTTTGCTGGGCTAAAAAATGTCTGAATCATGTGACAATATTTTGTCCATTAATATTAATTAAATCATTGTCATCAGCTTCCTTTGATTGCTTCTCTCCTGGTTGCGCTGCTTCCAGATCTGTGCTTTCATATTCAAGCTTAATGAAACAAGTACATCTTTTCCTTAAGATTTTGAAAAACATTTTCATTCCAATTCAACATGAATACCACATAAAATATGTAACTCGTAAACGCTGTTTAGAGAGAGTTTAATGACAGCTATCTCGCCTACGTAAAAAAGTCCTCTTGGCAAACGAAAGCTTAAAAATGAAAAGTAAAGTGAACAAGCTGCACGGCTAGCTCAGCCAAAGGTTAGCAAGCTTTTGACACAATCATTTTTCCTAGCCAATAATGCTCGCTGAACTATAAAATGGATTTACTTCACCCGAGGTTGTGTGTGGTAGCAACACGGTGAGAAATCGTTATGATGAAAACGTGGCTAAACAACAATGTGCTAGACATGGCCTTCCAGATTGATAGACTCTACCATTGATTCGAGCGTACCGTGACACCAGTTTGTGGGAAAAAAATGTGGGCTTGGGCTCTATTTACTGTATATGAACAAATATTTATACTAAATTTACAGAGAAACATTGCTCTGGCCAAGTAAAAGAGAAGACTTACATTTGTAGGAATTTCAATGTTTCAAATAAAAAATAGGTAACAGTGTAAAAATCAAAATTAAAGGTGTGATAATAAAACTTATTTCAGAATTTTTTCTCATTAATAACTTAAAGTTTTCCTATTTTCACTTGTGATTTGCTGCAAATGATCCAGTAAAGAAAAATGAAAAGAGATCAAAAACACTGCAAACTTAACAAGACATAGCAGGTTCTCTAAATCTTTGGCCAAAACAAGGAGAAAACTAATCAGAGAAGCAACCAAGAGACCCATGATCACATTGGATGACCTTCATTTATACACAGCTGCGGTTGTAAAATCCGTGCATGAATAAACTATAAGTCATACTCTGCATAAATCAGCCCTTTATGGAAAAGTGGTAAGAAGAAAGCCCTTTCTGAAACAATATCACAAAAAAGCTAATTGTCATTTGCAAGAAACAACATGACAGACACAAATAACATCTGAAACAACGTGTTCTGGTCAGATGAGACCAAAATTGAACTTATTGGGCTGAATTCAAAGGGTGACTTTTGGCGTAAAGGTAACACTGCACATCACCCTGAAAACACCATTCCCACTTTCAAACATGGTGGTGGCAGCATCATGCTCTGGGTTTGCTTTTCTTCAGCAGTGACTAGGATCGCAAGATGGAGAGAGACAAACACAGGGTGATTCTGGCAGAAAATCTGTTGGAATCTGCAAAAGACCTGAGCGTGCGGCGCAGCTTCACCTTCCAACAGGACAACGGCCCTAAACATAAAGCAAAATCTACAATGGAGTGATTCAAAATGAAGAATATAAATGTGTGGAAAGATCTGCACAAACCATCACCATTAATGTAATTTTTAACCACAAAAAATGTATGGACACTCAACTAAGTTTCACATGATACACATTGCAAAGATTAGAGAGTTTAACCTGAACAGCAAGGTATGTATCTCATTCTGAGCGTGTCTGTGAATACGTGTGTTTGTGTAGTTCATTTCTCAGTGTTATTCCTCATTTAAAAAAACATCTGTCAAATGACAAAGAATGATGGGGAAAATAAAAAAATGCAATTATGTGACAGCTTTGTAAGGTTCTAATCAGGTATTTATAATGGCAATAATCTGGTTTTTACAGCAGTTGCGCTGAATTGGATGTGACAAGGCCTTGTAATTTAAATGATGAACAACAGGTCGACGATAACAAGAGAAGCTGCACACACATCTACACACTATTCGACTAAGGAAACTGAGTTTTCATGTCTCAACATGTGTGTGTGTGTGCATTTTGTCAAGCGTAATCTTTGTTGTCAAGCGGACTTCATGTTTTTTAGCATCACAGTTGAAATTGACATGTCCTCTGCATGAATGTTAGATGGAAGGGGAGACCAAAGCTGTTGACTAGCAAAGAATAAAAGATGATAAACAGAACTGAGAACAATTGCAAGTGAGAAAGCAGAGGCAACTTCAGATCATTAGCCTGAATATGAATATAAGGTATACCTGTAGACTGACAATCAAGGCCATTCATTCATTCATTCATTCATTCATTCATTCATTCATTCATTCATTCATTCATTCATTCATTCATTCATTCATTCATTCATTCATTCATTCATGAAGTGCTGCTGTGGCAGGTGAGAACATAGCACATCATAGGAGAAATCGTCCTTAAAGGGACATTTTGTATTCTTTAGCACCAGTGCTGTGGCTAAAGGAACAAATTCATGGAACGCAATTACTTTTCTAAGTAACGGATAATTGTAATGGTAATGGTAAATGGACTGCATTTATATAGCGCTTTACTAGTCACTGAGCACCTCCAAAGCACTTTACAATACACTTAACCCATTCACACACACACTAACACACCAATAGTGGAGTCAGCTGTGCAAGGCGCTGAATATTGGGTGCATTTAGGATTCAGTGGTTTACTCAAGGACACTCGGATTAGCCGGGGATCGAACCCGTGACCTCTTTTGCCCCAAGACGACAGCTCTATCTCCTGAGGTACTTTTCCCACCAAAAGGCGTACCGGGTGATGATACGCACCCCCAGAAAATAGTCTTTTGTGATATTTTTCATATTTAATGAGGGGCAGGGAATTAAAACTAAAATAAGAACTAAGGTTGCATAAAAATACAAAAGAAGATAATAATACTTTCATAGAACAGAAATTAAAATTTGGAGATCAGGTTTCACCACTAAACTTAATTTTAGCACAAAACAATTTACAAGTTAACCACAAGAGGGGACTCGAAGATCACTTCTCATGTTTCTCAAAGGCAGAACAGTTATGGTATGCAGTACCCATCCATCCATCCATTATCTGAACCGCTTATCCTCAGTAGAGTTGCGGGGGTGCTGGAGCCCATCCCAGCCGTCTTCGGCAGTGGGCAGGGGACACCCTGAATTGGTTGCCTGCCAGCCGCAGGACACACAGGGACAGACAATTCGCTCGCTCATTCACACCTAGGGACAATTTGGACCGGCCAATCAACCTGAAATGTTTTTGGAATGTGAGAGGAAACCCATGCAAGCACGGGGAGAACATGCAAACTTCGCTGGATTTGAACCCATGACCTCAGAACTGTGCCGCACACGCGCTAATCACTGCGCCACCGTGCTGCCCTGGTATGCAGTACCATTTTGCAATAATTCAAACTAGAAGATGTAATTTTGTACAAAAGGTTACCGTAAACAAAAATCTTCCATCAAGTAATGACAATATGTTTTATACTGACAGACAGTTATGGTCCAAAGTACAAACATTAGCAACTAGCGTTGCTTTAGCAGCTGTCATCTCCAACTGTCTCACTAGTTTTAGGACTCATTTACTGCGACTAGCACAACCTTAGCAAAACTAGCATTAGCAACTTCTTTTACTCCACAATGTTCACGTTATGATGATTTGCATATAAAATAAATTTGTCTTTTTGTGCCTGTTTAATATTCAAGATTATTGATAGAGCCATAAATGCACAATAAGTGGCATATTGTCATCAATCCATCAGTGATTTGTCGCTCCATCCATTTGATTCTGACACCCTGCAATACGCAATACAGCAACATCTGGTGGTCATAAATGACCAGTGTTGGGCACAATACTACTAAGAAAAAGAATAATTAGTTATAGTTACTCACTATTTTTTCCGAAAACTAACTGCGTTAGTAACCGAATTACTCTGTAGTAAAAGGAACTACTTGGCAGGGAAAGTCACTATTTCTGTTACTTTAAAAATAAGTTGTTTTACGTCAAAAAAAATTAAATTTTCTGAGCAAATATGAAACAACGTGGTGACGTCTCCGACCAGAGTTTACTCGTAGAGATGGGAATTCTGACTATTTTTACAGAACCAAATTTTTCATCTAGGCTCACCAAAAAGAGCCGGCTCTTTTGACCCTAAAGGCTATTCGAGCTTTTTTTCCTGCTTTAATCCCCACATTACCAATTATTATGTAACATTATGCATAGAATGACTTAAAAAGTGGGAAAAATAACAAAAAAAGACAAATGTAAAAAAAAAGAAACAAAAGAAAATGTCAGAACCTGAACAGACGGTGGACCCAGATGCGTAACGTTTTCACACAAGCCTTATTTCACGGGAACGGGGCATTCATGCGCGGGAACACAAACGCCAGCGATTCGGCGATCGCTGGGCAGAAAAAGTGAGACAGAGGAGTAAGGCACGGGAAAACAGGAAACCAGGGGCAGACTAGATCGAAACCAGACGGACAGACGGAATCGATACCAGATACAGGATAGACCAGCAGATACCGGACAGTACTGGACAGACGGGATCGATACCTGATACTGGATACAACAGCAAGATATCGGACAGAACAGATGGGATCGATACCAGCTACACGAGCAAGATACCGGACAGGACAGGACAGACAGGATTGATACCGGATACTGGAGATTGGAGCAAGATACTTGACAGGAAGAGACAGACGAGATCGATACCGGACACTGGAGACTGGAGCAAGATACCGGACAGGACGAGACAGGCGGGATCGATACAGGATACTGGATACATGAGCAGGATACCGAACAGAGTCAAGATACAAGTCTGGCAAGTGCAGAGGTTTGTTGACGGACTGACAAGGAGTGAATAAGAGCACTGAGTTTAAATAGGAAGGAAGCCAATCAGGCAACGAGCAGCAGCTGGCGCCAAACGAGTGGGCCCAAGTGAGTGCAATGGGCAACCGTGACAGAAAAAGGACAATAACGAAAATAAAAAGAGAGATGATAGAAGAAAAAATAACAAACTTTACATTTCTATACAAACAAATTAACACTGAAAACACAGGAAATATAATTAAGATGTTTAAACATAAAAAAAAAGATAAAATATAAAACAATTTTAACGTTATTTATTCTCAACAGATTTAAAGTCAACAGCACAGAATTCCGGGCAGCACGGTGACGCAGTGGTTAGCGCGTGCGCGGCACAGTTCTGAGGTCATGAGATCGAACCTCCTGTGTGGAGTTTGCATGTTTTCCCCGTGCTTGCGTGGGTTTCCTCCGGGCACTCCGGTTTCCTCCCACATTCTAAAAACAGGCATGTCAGGTTAATTGGCAGGTCCAAATTGTCCCTAGGTGTGAATGAGCAAGTGGACATTTGTATGCCTCCGTGTGCCCTGCGACTGGCTGGCAACCAGTTCATGGTTTCCCCGGCCCACTGCCCGAAGACAGCTGGGATGGGCTTCAGCACCCCCGCGACCCTATTGAGGATAAGCGGTGCAGATAATGGATGGATGGAACACAGAATCCCCCCAAATTGCACATTGACCAATCACAAGAGAAAAAAGGCATCTCTGAGGCCCGCTGTTGATTAGTGAGGAGCCGGATCCCTACGTTCACTCCCAAGAGCCATCTCATAGAGACATTTCTTTTTACAACGACACGACTCGGTTGTTGTGAAATAAAGGGCTCAATCGCCTTTTCTTTTAGTATATGCTATCTTCATAATCGCTACCTAACTAAATAGTAGACGTCAATTTAACTGGTGACATGATCCAAAAAGACGCGATGTAAACAACTCGGGGAGAGCGGAAAACCGCCTAGCTGAAAACGGCGTTAGGTTTGGGGCGCCACGGCGCCGTTGGCGTTCTGCAGCCAAAGTAACGCGCCACTTTTTGTCATGATTACTGATGTTACTCAGCTGTGCCCACTCATTTGGCGCCAACTGCCACGGGTTCTGATTGGCTCCCTGTCAGTATTTGACCCTACTCGTGTCAGTCCCCTGTTGTCTGTCCGTCTGCGAACCTCAGTGAATACTAGGCAAGCCTTTTTCGACCCTGACTCCCACCTGTCACGGTTTTGCTCCCGCCCGGCTATGACCCGTTTTGATCCTGACCACGCCTGCTCTCCTGTCCCAGCTATCGACCTGTTTTCCCGTCCTTGACACCGCCATCGTTCGCTACGGACATCCACTTCCGTGGTCGGATCACAATCCGAGTACGAGAGCGACTTGCTTCCCGCGCCTAGAAAACACCGGATCGTGCAGCCCTTCCTCCTTCCTTTAATAAAACTTGTGAGAAACGTAACGCAATGGGGTCCTGTTTCCGTTCTGGTCCTGACACTTTTGAGCGTCAGTAACCGTAAAGGCCTTGTAACGGCGGAAAAAACAATTAGTCAGATTACCCCGTTACTGAAAAAATATTTATGTATATTTATATCTATAACGGGGTTATTTCCAACACTGTATATGTGTCACTTAAAGTGAAAAAGTTTGTAAAGCCAGAAGGACTTTCAGGAAGTTTTTTTAGTGTTTGTTTTAATGCAGCTTTTATTGTTGGGGAAATGTGTTTTGTCTACAGGCACGAAATGTCTTCATATTCATCTGTTCAAGTCTGGCTCACTTTCTTATGAATATTCAAACAAATCTGAATGCTCAACATTGTGTCATCATTTGAGCATGCCCACGGGAAGAAGTGCCGGAATACTTGTTGAAAATCATTTATATACTCTTTTCAGGACAAAAACAACCCTTATTTGTTTCTGCTATATAAAATATGGGGGAGTGATAATTAGATTGTTTATTTTGTTTTTACTATTTGACATCTGCAAATAAGTTTGCTCAGGATCAATTTTTAGTACTTTTCCGGACATTTTCTTATACTTTACAGTACCTCGTATGCCTTTAAAATACACTTCAGTACTTTTTCATACGTTTTAGTACTTCTCTGAACTTTTTAATACTTCTTCTCTTTTCTTTTCTTTTAGTACCTTGTTGTGATTTTCAATGATTTTTGGTAATTATTTTACTATACTTTTACTTTGCCCTGTGCTTGGAGTCCCCTGCCCGCTGCACGAAGATAGCTGGGATGGGCTCCAGCACCCCCGCGACCCTACTGAGGATAAGGGGTGCCGATAAGGGATTTTACTTTACCATACTTTTGAATACTTTTTCACATTTGTTTTACTGGGTGTAGTTTACCATGTGCCACCTAATTTACAAGATCTGGATCCTCCAATTTGTTACTGCACAAAACTGATGTTCATTCGGACATGCTGTTGCTTTTCAGTGCTCTTCTATACTTTTGAGTACATGTTCATAGAGTATAGTACTTATCATATGTTTCAGTTTTTCGTACGTTTTCAGTACATTCTTCATTTTTTCTACATTTAAGTTATTTTTAGTAGTTTCAGTGCTTTTTATGTATTTGCGCACTTTTCATACTGTTTAGTACGTTTCCAAGCATTCCAGTTTTTTTCTTTATGATTTACAGCACTTTTCAAGCGGTTTAATACTTTTCAGTACATTTTTCAACCAATTTTGCATTTTATCTTAATACTTACCAGTTCATACTTTACTGCATGTTTTATAGTTTGTCCATACTTTTCAGTAATTCTCTGTAGATTTAAATATTTTTTCAGTTGTTTTACATCTCCCAGTCCTTTAGTATTTTATTTTTTATTTTATCATACTTTTCAATACTTTGTCATATATTTTTACTGCATTTCTTTTTCTATGTCGCCACTGATCAAAATGACATGACATTCCTTGGTTAGAATGTTTGGAGCTCTCCAAGTGAATTTCCCTTCGGGGATGAACAAAGTATCTATCTATCTATCTATCTATCTATCTATCTATCTATCAATTAGTTATTGCATAAAATTGATCTTAATTACATGATGCTGCTTCACAGTGCTCCTTGGAGACTGTCGGCGTGTTTTTTATACTTTTCAGTCCTTTTTTCATAATTGCTCAGTATTTGTCACTTTTTTACATTTCATTTTTTGGGCATTTTCCAGTACTCTTTCTATACATGCATATACTTCAGTACTTCTTAATTCTACCTGGTATGTTTTTGTACATTCAAGTTTGTTGACACACTTTAAATGTTTTTCAATATATTTTGATACTTTTAAAACTTTTCCATACTTTGCAATATATTTGTCACTTTTTAGATTTTAATTTTGAATACTTTTCAATATTTGTTTTTATTATTTCAGCACTTTCGACACGTTTTCCATACATTTAAGTATGTTTTTTTTTTTTTTTTTTATCTTTCAGTATACCTTTTTTCAGTACATTTACATACTACTTGGGACTTTTGAGACTTTTCAGTATTAGTTCACATTTTTCAATACACTTTTTTTTCATAATTGAAGCACATTTTTACAATTTTGCCGTACATTTTAGTACTTTTTTCAAAATGTTCAATCCAATATATTTTTACATACTACTTATTACTTTTTACACTCTTCAGTAATTATGAATACTTTTCACTACATATATAACATTTTTACTTTTAGATTTTAAATACTTCCCAATACTTTTTCATACTTTTCACTTCCTTCATGCTTTTTGTACTGTTTTAGTTTTCCATACTTTTCAATCTTTAGTATATATTTTTAAAGTTAATGTTTGGATCTTTCTATTTTGTTACAGCACAATATTGATTTTCATGCTGACATAATGCTGCTTTTCAGTACTCTGAATAACTTTGGGGACTTTTTCAGACAATTTAGTAGTACTTTTTACATTTTTTGGTACTTTCCTGTACATATTCTATATTTGCATACTTTTCAGTACTCTCGCATACTATTTTTACATTTTAATACATTTTAGCTATTTTCCATAACATTCAGTGCTTTAAAATCTGTTTTAATAATGTTGGAACTATTCTATTCTTCTTAGTACATTTGTCACTTTTGAAAATGTTATGGATTAGTACTTTTTAGTACTTTGCAGCAAGTTGAATACTTTTTTTCATACATTTAACAAGCTTTTTAATACTTTTCAGTACTTCTTCGAACTTTTTTTATACCTTTCACTGTTTTTTACTCTTTCCATTGTTTTCAATACTTTTTAAAATACTTTTTTAAAATTTATTTTTTTACTTTTCCGTTCTCATAAGTAATTTTTTTCGACCTAATGTTTGCTCTCCAATTTGTTACTACACACAATTGATGTTAATATTGATCCGATTCAGGTAGTTTTTGCTTGGAAATGTCATCATTGAATAACTAAACCCTTGCCTGTTAAGTTAGTTCCAAACACATTGTAGGCAGTAAAATAATATATTTTTTATTAAAAAAATATATATGTGGTATTCAAAATGAAGGTTGCTATTTCTATTACACCTGTTTCGTAACAAAAGCATGTCAAGACCCCACCGCGCCCACCCCACCCCCCCAAAAAAAACATAAAACAGCCATATAACAAAAAACAGATTCTGTTTAATAATGTAAACAAGACAACTAAAATATTTTGAGAATAAAGTCGGTAAGAAGCCCTTTTGGTGTCTTTGCATAGCGACAACGGATGTACAGGTTTTGTTCATGAACAGTGACATTAATTTTTCGTTGCTGCTCATTCTTCTGTATTTTCATGTGTTTATGTCAATTTGTAGTGTTGCCACAGTAGCAGACCGCTTTACCAAACAAAGGACATTTGGTATTGACTTTTTCTGCAGTTTGAAAAAAATCCACAGCACACTGTGCTTCCTGTTTGCCTTTGTCATTTTTAGCTTCTGGTAGGAGTGCTCAGCAGGCAGGATGCCATGTAGGGAAAGCGGCTTAACGTGTGCCTGTCAGTTCTCCCATTCATTGACTTAGAATAGCCAAAGGTGCTGGGTGAGAGAGAAGAGCTGCATTATCAACAACGTCAAGCGACTCTTTTTAAAATAAACTGATGAATGACTAAAGTATCCATCCCATGACAGTAGTATCTATCCAATCCAATACTCAACTTACTCAGTATCAATTACTATCAAACACATTTTGGTTGCCATATCTGAGGGATGAGCACAAAATGTTTGGGTTTGAAAACAATCTACCACTGAGGCAATCACACAAATCGTTATTCTTTCGGGAGATTAACTGATCAACCTGCCAATAAGTGTCTCATCAAGCTTCTCCCGCTTCACCTTTTTCTCCACAGATTCGCTTTCGAAAGGATGACGTTCATGAATATTTGAATAAACTGCATTCTCAAGCTATCAATAATAGAATGCAAATTCTTATAAATATTGTAAAAATACAGCTGGACTCTGCCATTTCAGTGGCTCATTCATCATTTATGGACACCTAGCAAACTGTGAAATTTCCCACTCTTGCTCATCCAGAAGTGAGGAGTGTCCATTTGTCCATGTTTCCTTTTTCACGTCCATATTTCACATTTCAAATTTGTGTGTATATTTGCACATATTCACACGGTGTCATGGAGTAGAAAGCCAGGTCGGTGTTTAAAGTGAGAAAAGCGCTTGACCTTGTAAACAGTCGGCATTCCAATGTACATGCATGCACAATCTGGAACTTCATCGCCTGGGGGCCTCAACACATGTTATTGCCTTGCGTTAAAAAAGGGGTGCTTTTGTGATTTAAAAGTGAGTTTTTACTTATATATTGTTATTGGTTATTTCCTATCTCCTTTAAAATACTGTTCACGTAGCAATGTTTTTTAAAGGACAAGAAAAATTTAGTATTCTGTGTTAAGCTACGTTAAAAAACAAATCTAAATTAATTATTGTGGAATTGATTTTCCTTCACATAACCAGGTATCAATTCATACACTCGTGATTTTTTTTTCTTTTGCAGTAAATCATAGTTTTGAAAATATTATTTTTGAATGTTACTATTTTCTTGAAACTTGTCGTCGTGACGATTTTTTACTTTTTCACTTTGAGAGATTTTTTGTAATTTGTATTAATTAATGTTTATTTTGAACTCATTCCATTCTTTTGTCTTATTACGAATGATTATGTAGTAGTGCAAATTTTCCAGACTGCAAGGCTCTACTTTTTTGCTACATTTTTAAACACTGTAGCTTTAAATACAATGTTTAATTTTTCCACAAGGCATGTAAATACGGAATGACGCAGTGACTTCTGGAAGAATTTGTGACACCCTTTTAGAGGATAAATTCTTCAATGTTTTAGCCAACAAGTAAAGTCAAGTCATGTTTATTTGTATAGTCCTTAATCACAAAGGGATGCACAGACCACAGATTATTGCAAACCACAGACTATTATTACACCATCCCCTGATCCAAAACCCGCATGAGGGCAAGGAAAAACTCAAAAACCTCAACATGAGGAAAATGAAGAAACATTGAGAAGGGACCGCATATGAAGTAATCCCCCTTCCAGGATGACCAGGCCAAAATGGATGTTGCAATAACAGATAATACACAAATATTGTCAACATAAAATATAGGTTATTCGTATGCTATAGAATAGAAGTGTCTTTTAAGTCTAGATTTCCATTTCCAAACAGTTCCATTGAGGTTGCAGATCAAATCTCAGGGGGAAGAGCATTCAACAGCACCGGGGCCCGAATGGAGAACACTCTGCGGCTCTCTTCTTGGCTCTGACGTTATTCATTTAATACATTATGAGCAAAACAAGAGGTTTGACATCATTTTATTTAATATTCACAAAGTAGTCACAATATTTCAACTTTCACCCACAAATCAAGTCCTTTATACATCTTTTTTCTACCATGTGGCCCTTGAGCTAAAATGAGTTTGGCAACCCTGGTATAATGCTTATAAACACTTCGAGAAGAAGGAAGCTCCTTCAAATATTCCAGCACTCCATCCTTCATCTTCACCGCTTATCCTCACGAGGGTCACAGGGGTGCTGGAGCTCATCCCAGCTATCTTTGGCAGTGGACAGGGAACACCCTATATTGGTTGCCAGCCAGCCACAGGGCACACAGACAAGTCATTAATTCAAACTTAGGGACAATTTGGACCGGCGAATTAACCTGACATGCATGTTTTAGGAATGTGGGAGGAAACCGGAGTGCCCAGAGGAAACCCACGCAAGCACAGGGAGAACATGCAAACTCCAGGAAGGATGGTAGCTGGATTTGATCCCATGACCTCAGAACTGTGCGGCAGATGAGCTAACCACCCGTCTGCCGTGTCGCCCTCAGATATTCCTAATGCCCCAAAATTCATGAGCCACTTACACACAGCCAGAAGCAGCTTTTGTCGAGAACAGAACACATGTTTCTAGCAGTGGACCCTTTCGAAGATGTGACTGGAGGTTTTCCCCTGCACATACTCTCACTAATCATCATAGATTACGTCTTTTCACACTCACCGTGGTGAGATGTCACACCCTTGTTGCATGAAGGCGCCCAGTGAGAACCAAAGTGAGTTAAAGATCCCAAACTCGTTAGGAGGTTGGTCGTTGGGGCCCGGTTCAGTGGTACCATCCTCTGGTTCCTCAGCATGCCACTCATATGGACTGAAGCGGCTCACCTGACACAGAACAGGACAGCAATGTCTTTTATATCAATGGTGGGTTATGGGTATGTTTAGATACAGACAAATGGTCGCACTCGGATCAGAATTAAATTTTTTGGATCTGAATAATCGTTTACATAAGAGGTTGGCAATAACTGGGCTGAGGACTGGTACCGGGCCATGGATTGTTTGGAACCGGGCCACACAGAAATAAAATAAGTGCCTTAGTTTTTAAAATAATCCTTGTATGGACCAGATGTTTGAGTTTGTGTTACACTGACTGTATTTTTCCAATGATCGATCTGTCATCAAATATACTTGATTTTTGTTTCTGGTTTCTTCATTTTGTTAGAAGTTTAGTGCCCACTTATTTGTTTTTTACATTGTTCCTTGCATTTTCCATTTCCGGTTTTGGTCTTTGATTTTGTTTTTCTCTGTCAGGTTTGATTTTGTTTGGACGTGACAATTTGTTTTGTGATCCCACGTTTGTTTCTTACATTGTTCCTGCTTTTTTGTTTTGTTTAAATAAATACCATCCTTATTTTGAGCACTCTTGCCCCAGTTCCTACTTTCCCTTCACTTGGGTCCCTCAGCAAAACCTAACAGCGAGAATAATGTCAGACATTAAACCATTCCAGGGTACAGAAATGTTTGACCAGTGACAAACAACTCTGTACAAGGCGTTTGCAAGCAACTAATACACTTGAGACTTGTTTAGTGACATGAAGTGTATAATTAATTTATGTACTACAAGCCCAGAATTATTTCCGGGACCAATTAGGAAAATATCCCGGATGGCGAAACAGATTTTTTTTTTGTCCAGTTTTTGTATATTTTGTATTTCTTGTTAGCTCTTGTTAGCAATTATGACATGCATTCACCAAGTCGCTCACATACAAGTCAACATCATATAGGCATCCTTACTACTCACCAGAAACAGCACCACGCTGACGCCGATGTATGCAAAGACAATGCACATCCAGATTTCGTAGGCCAGCGGGTCCAGGAAGGAAAAAACACCTGGCTTGGACTTCTGAGGCTTCTTAATCATGATGGAGATTCCCAGGGACATGAAGGGCTTGGAGAAGTCAATGACTTCCTCTCGAACAAGAGTGATGGTAAGTGGGGCGACTGCAATTTCCGCCTTCTGCAAAAGAAGAGAGGACGGACTTTTTATTCGATTTCAATAATGTTGAATTGCAGACGAGAGCAGTCGCCTTCATTTACACAAAGAGAGATCAGGGGTCAATGAAATGCTTGTCTATAGATAGATGAGTTTAAAGCAGGGGAAATCACATGCAGGAAGTGAGAAATTACAAAGACGCACAAAAAGATCAAATGTTTAAGGAGATGAATCTTTCAAAACGGGTCTCCCTTTCAATGTCTCTTCTGGAAGCGCACCGATCGCTCAGAACAAATCAAGCCTGATTAGTCGATGTGGCGTCTCCTCTGTTTCACCTTCAAACAAGAATTTCACGGGCCAATTATTTCTGTTGGCTCTTGGAAACAATCTCGACTTTTGCACTTTCTCAAAGTGACAGCTGACATTGTATCGTCCGTGTTGTCGGCATAATTGGTCACCCCGCCAAATTCTTTGGAATTTGCTAAACCCTTCGAGACCAAACTTGGCTGTGGGAAACGTGCATGTAAAGCTTGTGATAAGCAGCTAGCGTACAGTGGTGGAGTGCGAAAGCCCGAGGGGAGGTCACAAGAGCGGTTAAAAGTGACAGTCTGAAGAGAGTTGCAGTGAAAATTTGGTATTAAAGTTTTCCACATCCGTGGTGGCAGCCAGGGCTTGCTGCAAAACAAGTAAAAGAAGGCTTTAATATAAAAAAACATGGTAAGATTTTGGTAGACGTTTGACCCTGAAATTGATAAGGTTATTGTGTTATTAGTATTAGACATCTGGAAAGGAGATTGCATATGATGCTAGTTTGTTCGGTGTTTTGGCTTTTATGAACTATTTATATCATTGTAACTATTGGCCAATCGTGTTGCTGTTCTTTGATACCCACACCTTTTAGGGCGAGTCTGCTATTGTAACCTAGGAGATTTGATATGAAGAAAGGGCTTACGAATGGGCATTAAGAACAGTTTGAAATCTCTTGTCCGTAGTCACATGTTTTCCTTAATCCACAGATGCCTTTTCTTCTTATATTAAGTGTCCACTTAAGCTTAAACTTATTAGTAATTTGATTAGTATTTTAAAGACTTGATATATTAGTATTTCCCAATTTTTTTTAGAGTTTTTTTTAAATAAATAAGATAAAAAAATACTTTGAATTAATTTCATCCTGCAAACCAACAAGAAAATGTACTTAAGATGTTCTTTTACAAGCTTTCTTTTAACAGCATACACAATACCCCCCCAAAATCATTGGATGATAATTATTTTAGGTTATATTTGCATGTGCATTAACTATTTTGGTGCATGCAACACTGCCACCGAGTGAAAATGACGTAAAAAATAAAGTAATTTTATTAAGATTATCAAGTACCTTATTCTTTTGGGAGGATATATCTATTAAATGCTTAATTCCAACTCATCTTGTATCAGATATTTTGCTTATTAGCTCTTCGCTAATGTAGAAAATCAATACACGTTTGGTTGGGCAACCCGGTCTCCTTGCGGAATTAATTACCATACAAATTTATTGTAATGAAGTTTTTTGTGCTCTGGCATCCCTGTCCAACATCCCAGTGTATTCATTTTTTATCAGTCGAGTCTGTCAACATTCAAGGACTTGCATGCGCATTGTGAACGTACTCGACAGAGGCTGCAATGATGACACAAACCAGGGGTGGCAGCAACAAGTAAAAAAGTTCAAAATTCCCTACAATTAATTTAAATATATTAAACATGGTAAAGCGGGGGCCCCACAGTATCGTCCCACGGGCCTCAACTGGCTCTCCGGCTGTGTGTTTGACACCCCTGAAAGAGTGAATCAAATGTCCCACCTATCTCAAAAAATTACTGACATAAAGTTTAGATTTAGATTTAATTTATTAGTCCCCTTAGGGTAATTCACTTTTACCAACTGTACCAGGGGAAAACAGCAGGTATTATATTACAAAAAAGCAAAATTACAAACATATATGACAGTAGGACAATGAAGGCAGACTGATTGGATGGGTCAGTGGGGTAAGTTGTTTAGGAGGGTAATGGCAGAAGGGATCAGGTTTTTTTCAAGGCGGGCCCTCCTAAATCCTTTTTCCCATATCGCCGCCCTGACGGTAGGTGAGGTGGGTGAGTGATATCCTGGACTATTGTGTTTGCCAGATGATTGGACTTGTTAGATAACTCTGAGTGGTTGGGTGTGGGCAGGCAAATGATTTTAGCTGCTGTGTTATAGGTGTGAGTTTGGTCCAGTTCCTGACAGAGATTATAGTGAAAAAAAATAGCGCAGCAGTCGGGGAGAATGGGTTAAACAATGTTTTGGGAAAGTTGTAACAGGAGATTAAATCCCTGATATAGTCCTTTATGTTTACAGAAGGCTGACAGTCTTTGCTGACTCTTTTTTTAAATGTCCCAAGTATTCTGATCAAAGGTGAGGTTTTCACAAATTGTATTAATTTATGAGTCTTCTAATTTGTAAAACTGGCTCTGATACCGTTACACAATGGCCCACAACCTTTGAATGCTTCTATCATAATCCTAATATAACTTAAGGACACTTACCCCATACACAAGCTCGCCTACCATCCCGTTCCATATTTTTGTCTCGGGATCCCTGGCTCCGTACTTCCCATCAGGCACAATGGAGATCTTGTATTTGATTCCGATGTGCTTGGCAATCTCACTGGCTAGATCCACGCAGTAGCCCTCGTACTGGTCGTTGCCTTCATAGAGCTCCCAGTTCTTCTTCAGCATCACGTAAGGCCCTTCCTACAACAGCGGCAAAAAGAAGAGATGCTGTTTGAAGGTTGGTGATTGAGGTAAAGAAGACAAAGCAAATGGAAAAGATAGAAAGGGGATATTAGATTTGAATACAAAAAATAATATTTAGTGCACATTTGTTCAGGGTGTCCCCTGCTCACTGCCCGAAGATAGCTGGGACGGGCGCCAGTATCCCCGTGATCCTACCGAGGATAAGTGGTGCAGAAAATGGATAGATAAATGGAAATTATCGATTCTACTTAGATAAGGGGTTGACAACCCAAAATGTTGAAAGAATCATATCGGACCACCCCAAAAAATCCATATGCCTGGAGCGTCAAAAAAGCTTTATATAAGCTTTGTAAGATAATCACAAAGTACTGAATATATCTCTATTCATTCAAAAACGTAACTCATGTTTGTCCTCCGACAGACACCATATCCTTTTTCGGTATCAGGCATTTTGAAAAAGCACCAGGGAGCCACTAGGGAGCGTCAAAGAGCCATAAGCTGCTTCAGTGCTGCTTGTTGCTGACCTTCACCTTAAATGAGGAGTGTCAGTTCTGTCATGAAACAATTGATACATATTTTTTGTAAGTTGATGCTTACTCGCTTTGTAACTTAATACTAACAATTTAAGTGCAACTATATCTTCAAGTTTCATTTATTTGATTTAAAAAAAAATGTCTGGTATTCTATCCTAATAACTTTCTTCTGTTGTTGAATAAGTGTTTCTACATTGCTATCATGAATTTTCCCAATTCTTAATTCAATAACTTAAATAAGGCAAAATTAATGAACTGCACAAGATACAAATAATTTTTGATCAAATATACTGTATATCTCTTGCTAATGCCATCCATCCATCCATCCATTGTCTTCCGCTTACCCGAGGCGTTCCCAAGCCAGCCGAGAGACATAGTCTCTCCAACGTGTCCTGGGCCGCCCCCGGGCCTCCTGCCGGTGGGACATGCCCGGAACACCTCCCGAGGGAGGCGTCCAGGAGGCATCCTTATTAGATAACCGAGCCACCTCAACTGGCTCCTCTCAACGCGGAGGAGCAGTGGCTCTACACCGAGTCCCTCCTGGATGACTGAGCTTCTCACCTTATCTCAAAGGGAGAACCCAGCCACCCTGCGGAGGAAACTCATTTCAGCCACTTGTATCCGGGATCGTGTTCTTTCGGTCATGGCCCAAAGTTCATGACCATAGGTGAGGGTAGGAACGTAGATCGACCGGTAGATCGAGAGCTTTGCCTTTCGGCTCAGCTCCCTCTTCACCACGACGGACCGGTACAGGGTCCGAATGACGGCAGACGCTGCACCGACCCGTCTGTCGATCTCCTGTTCCATCCTACCCTCACTCGTGAACAAGACCCCAAGATACTTAAACTCCTCCACTTGGGGCAAGACCTCCTCCCCGACCCGGAGGGAGCATACCACCCTTTTCCGACTGAGAACCATGGCCTCGGACTTGGAGGTGCTGATCCTCATCCCGGCCGCTTCACACTCGGCTGCGAATCGCTCCAGCGAGAGCCGAAGATCACGGCCTAAGGAAGCCAACAGCACCACGTCATCTGCAAAAAGCAGTGACGCAATGCTGAGGCCCCCAAACCGGACTCCATCCCCGCCAAGGCTGCACCTAGAAATTCTGTCCATAAAAGTTATGAACAGAATCGGTGACAAAGGGCAGCCCTGGCAGAGCCCCACCCTCACCGGGAACGAATCCGACTTACTGCCGGCAATGCGGACCAGACTCTGGCACCGGGCATACAGGGACCGCACAGCCCGGATAAGACTGTGTGGTACCCCATACTCCCGAAGCACCCCCCACAGGGCCTCCCGAGGAACACGGTCGAATGCCTTCTCCAAGTCCACAAAACACATGCAGACCGGACAGGCAAACTCCCATGCACCCTCAAAGACCCTGCAGAGTGTATAGAGCTAATGTTCTTTGCTAATTTGGATGCATACATTTACTTAACCTATATTCACCACCAACGAGGCAAAATACATATATTTCAGGAATTTCACTTAATTGCTATATCAATCACCACAGTACATGTTTGGGAACAGTATGTGTTAGACAATAACTGTGGATATAAAAAGAAAACAGAACAAATTACAAATAACTTTATGAAGCAAGGTGATAGAGGACATTTTACTCTATCAAGAAATGTGTAAATTATCTGGTAAAACAAGATAAAACAATGTCATTGGATCTTTTCACAGTATATGAATTCTGTATACATCAATTATGTGAGGCTTTGTTGGGCTTCATGTTTGCTCATTATGTGCCTCCATGGGGGTGCACCTGCCTCACTTGCCGAGTTTGACAGAAGGGAAATTTTGTCAAAGGCAAAATGACTTTTAGAGTATTTGCTGGAATGTAGTGAGGACCATTCCTGCTATATGTAGAGATAAATGCATAAATAAACACATGTATACAAATATGTGCCACAGAAATAAATGAACAAATAGATGAATCATAGAATACCTAAATTTATATGACATAAATGCAATTTGTTGATTTTTTAATGCATTTTGGCACTCGTTTTGTCATTTATTACTTTTCGGTATTTTGTTGTGTATTTGTCATTATTTTCTCAGGAATGTTGTCATGTAGTTTCACAACAAATGGTATTCATCAGGCACAATGGATATATATATATATATATATATATATATATATATATATATATATATATATATATATATATATATATATATATATATATATATATATATATATATATATATATATAGATATATAGATAGATAGATAGATAGATAGAGAGAGAGAGAGAGAGAGAGAGAGAGAGAGAGAGAGACCGGAATAACAGGTACATACAAACATATTTTTCGGGATGTCGAAAAATATTCAGACATTGCTGTAAGTTAGAATTAGTATTGTGCATCTTTTTCCGAGTACAGGACATTACTATAGTGTTTCTTTCCGCTGCTACCGGCGTGTGGCGCTGTAAGAGCTCACCCAGCTTCCACCACGAATAAGGAATCCGACTTCCTCTTCCTGTCACAGTCCTAGTTAGTGTGTAAACATACTGTACTGTATCTCCAGCGCACTAAGAACTTTGACATTTTTATTGTAATCTCGTGCAACCATTCAATATGGTTGAAATGAAATGATCTGCATTTATATAGCGCTTTTCAAGTCAAGACTTACCAAAGCGCTTTACAGTGTGCTTCACATTTCCCAATAGCGGCCACGCAGCCATGTAAGGCGCTAACCTGCTTATTGGGGGCATTAGGGGTTCAGTGTCTTACCCAAGGACACTTAGACATGTAACACAGAGGAGCCGGGATTTGAACTGCGATCTCTTGATCCCAAGACGAGCGCTCTACCTGCTGAGCCACTGCCACTGGTGTAAAGTGTCAAGAAGAGGCGAGCCGTTTCTTTTGAAATGAAAGTGGAATAAGAAAGCTTGATGCAGTTGAGAAAATAGTTGGATCGCTTTTTTTCGGTTACTCTCTAACACGGACGAGGACCTCTTGAAGCTCATCTCCTAAAACTAAGTTACACTTAACTTTATTCATCTTTATAGAGCATATAATTTTATGAAATGTTTATATTTTAGTACAAAACAATACAGGTTACTTATGCAAGCCTTAAACTTACTTATATACACCTTAAACATACAAAATATAGCACTGAAGCAACTAATGAACAAATTCAACTTACGAACGATCGTCCGGAATGTATCTCGTTCATAAGTAGGGCAGCGCCTGCATATATACATATTAGCAAATACAGGATAAAATACAAAATACACATATATGTTTACACTACAATTGTCTCAATACACAATTCAAAATAGATAATCCAATAAAGTCAGAAGTGCAAATAAAGAAGAAACAAAATTGGATCCACTAAGATTATTATAGTGCTTGTTAAATTGGGAAGGCAGTTTTGATGCCACTACATCAGGATCAATCCAAGCTAGTATCGATAATTGCTATATTTGGATCTATCTGCCATCATTAGAAGTAACTCTTTGCCACAGTTTGCAGAACATCCCTAAGTATTTATTTATTTATTTTTATTTGGTCAGTAAGAACTTGACCTTTGGGATTAAGTAAAACAGGTGCAATTTCACGTACAACATTCCCATCCAACATCTGACCTTTCAAATATTGTTACTGATAAAAATCTTACAGGAACACTCCAACATGTTGTCAGGAGCCCTAAGATTGAAAGTTATAGCTGTAAAAGGGGCCCAACAATATTTTACTGTAGTAAAATGGTCATGGGCAATACTTGCTGCAGGCACATGCTGCCTTCAGTTTTCTATTCTTCCATTCATTCATCCATTCCATGTTATGAAAAAAACGGAAAGGAGATTATCTTGTCCAAATAGCAGGGGTAGGCGATATTGTGATTTTTAGTATTGATGTAATCCAAGTGAAAACATGGTGGTATTGATCGCTACTGACCCTACTGATATTTTTTGCTAGGAAAAGTCATGATCATTTACAAATTGAGTTAGTTTTTATTTAAGAGAAAAACAGGACAAAGATTATAGGCACTACATATGTTTTATTTTTTATCAAATGCCTACAATTAAATATTAAACAGTATAAAACATCAATACATATTTATTTTACAACTGTTTCAAAACAGAAGCCAAGAATGTCAAGAAAATACAAATATAAAAATGTCGACATGTCAACTACCGGGCAACACGGCAGTACAGTGGTTAGCACGTGTGCGGCACAGTTCCGAGGTCATGAGATCGAACCTTCCTGTGTGGAGTTTGCATGTTCTCCCCGTGCTTGGGTGGGTTTCTTCAGGGCTCTCCGGTTTCATCCCACATTCCAAAAACATGTGTTTCAGGTTAATTGGCCGGTTCAAATTGTCCCTAGGTGTGAATGAGCGAGGGAATTGTCCGTACCTGTATGCCCTGCGACTGGCAACCAGTTCAGGGTGAGCGCGGCCCACTGCCCACTGCCCGAAGGTAGCTGGGATGGGCTCCAGCACCCCCGCGACCCTACTGAGGATTAGCGCTGCAGATAATGGATGGATGTCAACTACCTTCCATTGTACAGTATTTTGAAAATAAAGTCAGAAAATGCAAATACAATACAACCTCAAAACCTTTAACAGTATAAGAAATAAAATACTTCCAGTACAACAACTGTTACAGAACAAAAGTCAACAGAGTCAAACCAAAAAATAGCAATATAACATAGTGACAAGAAAGTTGCTTAAGGTTTTGGCTGCAGCTTGTTACTCTCTGTAGGGGGATTTTTTTCATGTGTTTGTGTAAAAATTTGCCACAGCAGTGGAGCACTTTACCACACAAATGACGCCAGGGATTGTCCCTTTCTGTGATTGAAATTTTTGCCTCTGTCATATGTAGTACTTATAAGGGTTCTCGTCTACATTTGGCCCTTTCTTCTGACTGCCAAGCAGGAAGAGCAGCAGGCCAGGTAAGGAGAGGCGCTATGCCTGTCAGTCACACAAACAGGCATACACGAGGGAACTGAGTGAGAGATAGAAGGACTGCTCTCCATGAATAGAGAAGTTTCGTCTTGAGAAAATTGGTAAAGGGGTAAAGTATCGATTAAAGTAGAATAGCATAAATCCGAACCAAGTAGTCGCTCAGTATAGATAAAATCAATATTTGGATCGAACCGCCCAACTTTACCATATGTATATAAATAAATGAGTGTGAAAATAGTCTGTTCTAAAGGTAAGGTCCACCCTGTTTTGTTTTAGTTTTAATCAGTTTGAATGTAACCATTACACAAAAATGATTGCCCAATTGGGTTAAAACGGACAATGATATGTCCTCTGTAATGGCACAAGTAGAAACATTGGCACGTCCCTGTGCACTCATTCCATCGACTCAACATGAATTCTAAAAAAATGAGCACCAAATGAGCGTTTTCTAGGAGAGCAACACAGCAATTTTAGTTACTTGCTGAGAAGGAATGAAAATAATTTCCCACAACTAAGAGCTTGACAGGAACTCATTCACAGTTTTGCTGCCTAATACAAAACAAACATTTGTCACCATTTTCTCACTGACGTCAACTGTTGTTTTCAGAGTCGTATCTATGTTAAAAGGACATTGTGTATTAATCAGCACTTTTAATATTGATTTGAATAATAAGCAAAAATATATATACAATCATATAGACACACTTTTTTAAAAATACCCGAAGGTCATGAAATTTGGAATTCAGTTTTTACATATTATAGGTCTCCCTTACAGAAAGCTTACACGAGTGTTGGTTATCTTAATGCTAAGGGTACATAAAGAAACTAAAACCTTGTTCCTTGGATAATGGAATTTTTGGTATCAATTAGGTCCAAGTAAATACAGGGTGGTATTGTTTAATACCTATCCTATAATTGGACCCTCGCTTGGAAATTTCATGATCATTGAATAAAGGAATCCCTTTTCCCTTGAGTTAGTTTATAATTATAATAAAAACCGTCTGAAATGTTTTCTTTTTCATTAAATATTTACAATGCAACCCCAGCGAATGGCTAGCAACCTGGTTCAGGGTTTCCCCTTCCCACTGCCCGAAGATAGCTGGGATGCGCTCCGCGACCCTACTGGGTATAAGCGGTGCAGATAATGGATGGATGAATGCAATCTTTGGCAGTGTCAGAAACAAATATAATTATGTCTATAACAACCTTTTCAGAAAATAAGTCAAGAGAGTCAAACCAAAAAAATAGCAGCAGTGTAACAAAACTAAAAATTCAATTTGACAACCATAACCTTCCATTGCACAATATTTTGAATATAAATTCACCAAGGTAACCAAAATGCAAATACAATATAAAAATGTCAACAACCCAACTAAAATATCGTATTTTCTATATTATAAGGTCAACCCAAGAAAAACTAATCTGTCAGAGATTCAATAAGGCGCCTTATTCTCTAGTGCCCACCAACAACATTATCACAGTAAAGATCTTAAGACAATAGTATCCACCCGATCCAAGTACTCACTCAGTATCGATAATATCAAAATTTGGATTGATTCGCTTTCTCTTAGTAAAAGGTTGGGCATAAAGAAAATGGAGAACGGGGGTTTCTTCACTTTGAGTCTTTGTAGTTTGTAATCTTCATTGTGCTTTGTAGCACATCTTTTCCGTTGCACTACACAATACAGCAACATCTAGTTGTCAAATATGACACAGGGCCATTTTAAAGGAACAGGATGATCATGTTGCACATTTTGGTAATTATGTTACAAATAGCACAGTAAGTCAAACACTCATTTTATTTTCTTTAACTTGCTCATTGCCTTTGACAGTTTTAGACATTTTATTATAAAGATGAAGTTTAATGCAGGGGTTTCAAACTAAAGAGTAGAAAAAATACATTATTACAATTCAGATATAAATGTGTATATCCTGAATTTTACTTAGTTTGTTTTCCACATTTATTTGAAGGAGACTCTAAGAAAGGAAGTGATGTCAAATTGGGAGACCTATTGTTTCATTGTAAACCAAGGGTCTCTAACTTTTTTAAACTGAGAGCTGTTTTATTACTCTTTAGTGCAAATGACTACCAGTTTTAAATGCATTTACAAAAAAAAAATATCATGGTATTTTTGATGATGTTACTATGTTATTACCAACTCAGTCAACCATTAAAAAATACGTTTTACTAGAGAATTACAATGCCAGCACTGTTGAGCTATTTTCAGAACTGGTCCATGGGCTTTTCAGCTGTCCTTAGGGGGCTACATGGTGCATACGGGCACAAGGTTGAAGTCCCCTGATTTAACCGTTATGATTGTCACATGGCATCATCACCATCAACGGACATCTGCTTTTGTTGTTGTGCCTTCGACCCATGGTCAGTAAGTTTACAAAGATGTCCTTTGTGGATAGATATTGTTGATGTAATTCACTGATTTTTCTAATTACTTTCTGTTTTTTGTTGATTTCTTGTGGTGTGGTGTTAGACTCCCTGAATTTTCATATCATGTTTCATTTTACTGTTTTAAGTGGAGATTGAACACTAATCATGCCTCAGGACTTTTTTCAAAGAGGAGTTAAGCTGCTGCTGAATTGTTTAGTAATTCAACGCAGCTAAAACATGCTCAATACTCTCAAGTCAAAGGCAGGAATTAACCAAAAATGCACGTGCTTAGGGCAACCCTTGTCCTTTAAACTTCAATTCAACAGCAGTGATGGTCCCCACCCCTGCCCTGACTCCCTTGACCTCCCGTTGTGTATTTCAATTCCAATCGAATATTTAACAGTAATTGTTTTCTCACGACCTTATGTAAAAGGTGCAGTAGCTAGTTGTGTTTCTGTGTTTAACACATACACCGGGCGCATAGCACGATAGGGCGCAGGTGCCCTCTGCTGCGACAAGCATACAAGTGTGCGTATTTAAAAATACAGTGCGGTAACAAAACTGAATTTTGTTGTTTATTTAAGTATTGATTGCAAAATAAACCACGCGGATAAAAACGTGTCAGATTTAGTTTTTCAGCTTCCTCTACTTGCGAACCATCGATTCATTAATCTTCAACTCTCTCGCGGCTGCTCGCTTTCCATGATCTTTTGCGTAACGTAGCAATCAACAGAATGGTACGTATTCAGTGGAGGGAAAGTGAGGTTTTGGATTTAATTCATATTTGGTGGGACATCTCTGTTCAGCCTCTGGTAGCACAATCACTTTCAAATGGCTAGATATACGATGGCGTTCGGATCCATGAGTACTTCTGCAAACAATTGACACATTGCGTGGGACGTCACATGTCTTCTTCTTCACAAGCAGAACAGTTGACGTGTTCAGACAGGAGGCGCATGGAAGTCAAAGGAGATTGCATACAAGTCACATTTAGTTGGACGTGTAAACGTTCTCATAAAAATCGGATTTCACCCCCAAAAAAAATCAGAATTGAGCAATATGCCCTGTGGCGTGAACTGTGGCCCGAACTTCACTCTTTACAGCCTTATCGCGCCCTCAGCTATGTCCGCGCTTTACATGACACACAGGACGCACTGCAGAATAGGATGCGCAGCACAATTTGAAGAAAATCTGACACTTTTATGTGTGCCTTATGGTCGTGGAAATATGGTATATTGCAAAAATAAGGAAATAGTCTATTATTCAAATCAGCTAATTTGTTGAAAGTTATAGTCTGTGATGCATAGATGTGCATACGTGCCAAGAGCCAAACCAGGAAATAACTAGCCAGTCATACTGCAGGGCAGACATATATTAACCTGCAACTTTCTGGCATACAAGAGTGGCGCCTTGCATGGCTGACTCCCTATTGGTGTGTGAGTGTGTGTGTGAATGGGTAAGCACATTGTAAAGCGCTTTGGGAGGTCTTCATTGACTTGAAAAGCGCTATAGAAATGCAGACCATTTACCATTTACATTTGAGTACTACGTTCAAGTACTTTTTTGTACTTAACGGTTCTTTTTTAATATTTTCAGGCTTTCCAGTACTTTTCAATACATTATTACTTTTTATATTTTCAGGACATTTTTCTCTTTTCTAACTACTTTGAGTACTTTTTCATACGTTTTACGATTTTCGAGTACTTTTTTATACTTTACCCAACTTTTTAAAATACATTTCAGTTTTTTTGTTAGTTTTTCATACTTCTCACAGTACCTTTTCACATTGAAGTAGTTTTAGTACATCTCAGTACTTTTTCAGACGTTTTACTTACCATCGGTCTTTGTATATTTTCCCAATTTTTAGTAGTTTTCAAGATGTTTTAATACTTTTTCATACTTTTTAGTACATGATTTTTACATTTCAGTTAATTAACTACTATTAACTTTTAATACTTTTTCTTATTTCTTAGTATGTTTTCATATATACACTAGACACTAAGGAAATTTGAGGTTTTTCATGAAATGTTTTCTGAAAGGGGATGTTAAATGCTAACATGTTCCTAATGCTCTTAGGTTTCTATATATATCAAAGAAAATGAAAAACCCAATATTTGGGTGATTCATTGTAAGGGATGGTATCATTTTAGTGGTTTTGCCCCCCTGATATCTACCGATGGCGACCGCTCCCACAATGAGAAATGATTTTTGACACTCATCCACTAGAGAGCGAGTGCTCAAGACCGTTCTCCGCTAGCATCAAGCCATCCCAATCAGTATGAGCATTTCCTGCCATAAAACCTGATCGCTCTGCACTTGTGTTGTTTTTCTTTATTGTGGTGTCTGGTACTCCCTCACTCCTCCACCAAAATGCATACACCTCATTTAGCAACAGCCCACCTTCTCCATGGTAAGAGCTCATAAAAAACTCACATTTCATTTTGTTAATATGATTTTATTTATCCTATTAATGTATTTTTATGTCCAATTACTATTTGAAAGTGTCATGGTTGCCATGGCGCCCACGGATCCTGATCTTGTTCTGGTTCTTGACAGAAAGTGTTTTTAGTGACTAGGTGTATGTGCTTTATAACTATTTAGGGTTGACTTTGAGGATTTTGGGAGGCCAGGGACAAATTCATTCGTTTTCAGTTATTTCTTATGCGAAAAATGTGTTCGAGGTATGAGAATTTCTATGCAGAGGGGGAACAGTTTGTGTACATATGTCTATATGACTTTGAGCCCTGCTTAATTTATTAGAACATAAGTATCCATAGCAAACTTGAACTGGCCGCATAATAGATAAACATTCACATTAAGATGCTGGCCTCAAACTATCACAATTGGCCTGTGGGACACAAGTATGAAGATGGGCATGAGAACCAACCATTATATCAATAATGACAAAGATACCAATGTAAAATCTTAATTCTATGATGCACTTTTGAAAATTTCGTGACATTTTTAGCAAGTCAAATCAATTTTTTGATTCTCCCTAACAAGAAAGACTTCATTATTTCCCTTGCCTCTTTTTCAAATTGCCCTCAAGTTCATCGTTTTACAAGATTATGTTGTGGAAATGTGATCAACCCACTCTCCGGCACTAATTTGATAAAATCGAGTCAAGCGTACTCATTCACACCACAAAGATACTCAAACTTTCACATCGCTGAGAACCTTTTCATTATCAAGTCATGTTTTTTTTTTTGTTTTGTTTGTGGAGCTCAGGGGTATTTTTCTTACTTTGAAGATAATGTGATGAGCGTGTAAGGCTACAGTTGGGTAAACAATAATATTTGGTTGTGTTGTCTGCAATGGATACATATCAATATTTAGAAATGACTTGAAAATTGGAAAAATAAAAAAGCATTGTGTTATATGTTTCAAGTTTGGACTAATATTTGGATTTAATTTCAATTGAAAAAGGTAGAAACATGCTGAATTAGCCACAAAAACACATCTTAACAATCAAGTCTTGTTTGTGTTGATAAGGGCAAGGGTTGAATCAGTGGTAACCAAAGTAATGCCCGCAGGCACCAGGTAACCCCCTTAACAACACTTGAGTAGCCTGTGGAATGGTTTTGAAACTAGTTTACAAGCAGTGGGTCATTGAAATTGTCTAGAACATCTAATTTCTAATTAGCATGATGTTTTATTGGTTGATTGAGCCTACCTTTAACCCCACTTTTAATAAAAATAATATATGAATAATATCACAATAATAATATAATAATAACATAATAATATAATAATAACATAATAATACCATAGTTACAATATATGAATTGATAAGTAATTGTTTATCAAAGCCCTCCACGTCTCTGCTGGGCCTTATTCCCTCATCCCTGGTCAAAGACTTCCTCTTATTTCTGCCATTATCCATTCTTAACTTTCCACCGCCTTGACTACTGTGATTCCCTCCACTACGGCCTATCCCTTAAGCCCCTCCATTGACTTCAGCTGGTCCAGAACTGTGCTGCCTGCAAAATTACCAAACTTTCCCTTCGCCATCACATTACCCCTGTCCTTCAGCAACTCCACTGGCTTCCCATCAACCAAATAATCGCCTACAAAATCCTTCGGTACACCTAAAGGTCCATTCATAATGTTGCCTCTCCCTACTTTTCGGACCTCCTTCACATTACCTCGCCATCCCAGACCCTTATATCTTTCTCCTCCTCCCATCTCCCCGTACCCGCTGCTCGTCTAAGCTCCATGGGGAGCAGAGCTTTTGCCACTCTGCCCTCCAACTCTGGAACTCATTACAGTACTACCTGACTTTCGGAAATCTGCTACCCTGTCCGTTTTCTAATCCGGCCTCAAAACCCACCTCTTCAAACTTACCTATCCCTAATAAACTACCTTTCATGCACCCCCCCCCTTTTTTTTTTAACTCTACCTTTGTTTTTGTATTTATTGCTTGTTTGTATTATTCCGACTTTGGGTTTCCTGAAAGGCACGTTGAAATGACCTGTATAATTATTATTGTTGTGATTATTATTATGATGTGAATGATTATTATCATTATTATTTTTATTATTGTTAACATTAACATTATTATTACTATTTTCAAATAAGTAGCTCTCAGCTTCAAAAAGGTTGTTGACACCTACAATAGACATAGTCAGAAATGGCTTGTGAATCTGAGAAACAGTATTTATCCATCCATCCAGCCATTATCTGCACCACTTATCCTCAGTAGGGTCCCGGGGGTGCCAGAGCCCATCCCAGCTGTCTTCGGGCAGTGGGCAGGGGACACCCTGAACAGGTTGAAAACGTATTTATTTACATATATACTGTATTTCTTACAGCACATATCTTTTTGCCTGTTTCAGTTTTTATTCACCACTTTCTTTTGCCCTTTTGGCTGTACTCGCGACGCTTTCACTTTCTAAAGGTCTTTTGAAGAAAAACTTATTAAATGGGATTTGTCTCTGCCTCATCGTCAAAATGTTACGGAAATGTGTAAGGCATGTGTTATTCAAAAGAGTTGTATCACGACCAGTTAGCAGTCTCGAGTGGTGAGCTGTCTCAAGCAATGTCTAGTTCTAGC